>NC_036868.1:2926463-2974437 GCF_002910315.2 Salvelinus sp. IW2-2015 | reverse complement strand
GAAAGCCATCAGAGGGAACCTAGCTACTTATCTTCAGATGAAAGCCATCAGAGGGAACCTAGCTACTTATCTTCAGATGAAAGCCATCAGAGGAATGGGGGAAGGTACGGCTGCAGACAAAAAGCCACTTGGATTGGAAAAATATCCATTTGAAAATGTTTATCTTTATTTGGAGCATATATTGAACATTGGAGCATATTGACATGGCTCAATCAGGCTACTGTACTGTACTAAAAATTCTGATCTGCACCATTACGCAGTTGTACTTGGGTAGTTATCACCCATTTCCATGCCCCCCCAATGATGTTTGTTTCACTGACAATGGCTGAGTCTTGATATAGAAGACAAATGTCTCCACATTTCTTTTGCATATTCAAGAAGGTCAATCAAAAGAATTCAGCAATTAGAAAACAAGTTGAATGTCCACTACTGTTTTTTTCTCTGTTTGATAAAAATGGTAAAACAAAATTAGACAAATTTTAATTGCAAAACAATAAAATAACAGTGAATCTGAGAGACTAATGCATAAAAATAAATGAGATAAATAAAATGGGATAAAATCAATAAAATATGACTAAAAGCACAAAAAAAGGTGTCTTAAGATCTTTCTTAAAAATGTCTACAGTGTCTGAGGCCCTCAGATCCTCCGGCAGGTTGTTCCAAAAGCCAGGACCATAGTGGCTGAAGGAAGCCTCACCAAACTTTTGGTTCTGATCCAAAGGGCGGAACTAACGGACTAAAAGGAACTGACGGATCGACTGGTACTTTATCTTAAAAGCATGTCAGACATAGTTTTGTGTGCAGGGCCACATAGTGCTTTGAAAATCCATTCTAAAACTGATAGACAACCAATGCAGGGACTTTAAAATAGGTGTTATATGTGCTTATTGGTTAATCACGCACTTTGAAAACACGTGAGAGTACTTACATGTGCACACTGCAAACCATACAAGTAGGGTACAGTTGTCAGTCTGTGCCTCTTTAAGATATGACTACCTTTCTTTAACCCAAACATGTTTATCAGACGCAGACATAGGGTTCAATCTTATCCCCTATCTTTAACCCAGACAAGTTTATCAGAYGCAGACATAGGGTTCAATCTTATCACCRATCTTTAACCCAGACAAGTTTATCAGAYGCAGACATAGGGTTCAATCTTAWCACCRATCTTTAACCCAGYCAAGTTTATCAGAGGCAGACATAGGGTTCAATCTTAACACCTATCTTTAACCCAGGCAAGTTTATCAGAGGCAGACATAGGGTTCAATCTTATCACCTATCTTTAACCCAGACAAGTTTATCAGAGGCAGACATAGGGTTCAATCTTATCACCCATCTTTAACCCAGACAAGTTTATCAGAAGCAGACATAGGGTTCAATCTTATCACCCATCTTTAACCCAGACAAGTTTATCAGAGGCAGACATAGGGTTCAATCTTAACACCTATCTTTAACCCAGGCAAGTTTATCAGAGGCAGACATAGGGTTCAATCTTATCACCTATCTTTAACCCAGACAAGTTTATCAGAGGCAGACATAGGGTTCAATCCGTAGCACTGAAGATCCGGGCTGTAGCACGATTGAAATTGAAAGGTCATTTCCGATTGAGACGACATATGCATATGCCTAACCCCTGGGCATTACAACGCTGACATACACCGATTACAGTATTATGAGGGTAACTTCAGCGTACTGTGTACCGGACTCTCTCAACTACTCGACTTCGAACATCAGTTAATATGTTTGAATATGCAATCAAGTTTTTATCTAATTTTAACCTATAGATCTCAACCACACATCAGGGTTCCAATGTTTGGTTTTATTTCAAGTTGAATTCACAGTTGTAGACAACTCAATCACATATCAACCACAATTAGATGCTTATTTTATGTTGTAATCTTTGCCCGGTGGGACATGCAATAGTAATGCATGATCTCTGTGTTTGATCAATACTGTTCATGCATTTCGCAATTTATCCTGTCTATTTGTTAAGTTCTTACTCTGACCCAGTGATCATACCAAACAATAATGTTAAATTCTTCTTACTCTGAGCCCTATCTTTCTATAACAAAAACAAGTCCTGATAACCCTGAACATAACGCAACTCTTGATTGAAAGAATGTAACCTCAAATAGACACATTGACTGTTTGCTCTAATATTCATTCAGTCTGTGACAACAGCAATTGAACTCTATTAACCTGATTGTATGGAACAATTACACTCTACGTATTAAGAAAACGTTTGCTTCCTATGACTGTGATGTGCAGTTGTCTCTTTTACTGTAGCTAGCTACTTTAAAGGCCCAGTGCAGTCAAACATCTGTTTTCCCTGTGTTTTGTATCATATTGTACAACAGCTGATGAAATTAACACTGTAAAAGTGTGAAAAAAAATGTGATCCGTGTTATTTCCTGATAGTTGCTGGTTGAAAATACAATCTACACAGGACCTTCTAATCAGCCTGTTTGCATGGGTGGGTGTTTTGGCTTGCCTGGTGACATCACCAGGTGGTATATTGGTTAATAGTTTTCCCCTCCCCATTCAGACCACTCCCAGACAGTCCTAGCAAAATTCTTGCTTGACAAAAATGTTTTTGGGTAAAAAACTATTTTTAAAATGTTTTAATGGAAAACTATTACAGTAAGGTGCTTAATTGTTACCCAGAAATGATTTGATATTGATATGAAAACGTCTGCATTGGGTCTTTAAGATAAATGGGTAAGTCGCTCTGGATAAGAGTGTCTGCTGAATAAAATGTAAACATACTATTAGCTTAGTTTACTGTTGTCTACTGATTGCAAAGTTAATGGAAACTTCAATGTTGATGAAATGAATGATTTTCATAGAAGAGAACTATACACGCTTTAGGATGCGCTTTATGACACTTATGGATGCGTCATGAACAACACTTCAAGTAAAGTGTTAGACACATCATGGTTGCCAATAACATGTTTACATCTGTACTAGTCTCCTTCCCAGCTGTGTCTCTTGAAGCTTGACAAGCAAGATATATGCAATGATGTAACAGGTGATATATTTGGCTTTTAGCGACCTCTTGTGGATTACAGAGTAAAGTTCCTGGGTAGTGATCCTGCTTGCTTTTCCATGTAGGCCATCCTTCAGCGTGTTGCCTTATTTATGATCACAATTCAGTCTGGATCTCAGTAACATAACTCCAAAGCGTTTTGTGAGGATGGCAACTCACTCAGACATTTCCTCACCAGTCTTTCATCGCCTTGAAATCCTCAATATTAATGCAATCAACAAATTTCAGGTCTGTGTGTTCTTATACCAATTCAAAATGAATCTTATCTGTGTTTCTTTAATATCGCTATTCAAATTTAATACTCAGGTTCATCACTACTCTACAAGAATTGCTACCGAGCTCCACAGCCCTTTTTATGCACAAGATTATGTACATTTTCCATCTCTTACAGAGGTCAGTCTTTTTTGGAACTGTCTCCTGGACCACCTCAAGCACTTCAACAGCTTAAACTCTTTCAAACACAAAATTAACAAATATCTAGGGGGGAGGTGCCTTCCAAGTGTGTGTGTTCCTACCATCGTCAGCTTTCTCCTGTCCCAGCTTGGGCAAAGTAAAAAAGTTAGCGAATGTGATGTTGTGGCCACAGAGTCCCTTTATCATGTCCAGGACAACCCGCCTCCCTTGGTTCTTCTCAAGGGCTCCTCCATCTGCCTTCCCCGTAGACACTTGCAAGATCCACGCATTTGATGAAGCAGCATCACAGGCAGCCCAGATCTTGATTCCATATTTTGCGGGTTTAAATGTTATGTACTGCCTGTAGGGGCAGCAGCCCCTAAATGGCATAAACTGCTCATCAACAGTAACATTGGGCACAGGATTGTAAAACAGGGGAAGGCGGTCCACCCACTTGTCCCACACTGATCTGATTGCAGCTAGCTTGTCTCTCTGCCGCTGAGCTGGTCTGGTGTCTCGGTTAGAGAAGCGGATAATCATGGAAATAATGTGGAAGTTTTCCAGAGATATTGTTGCACTGGAAAGTTTTCTGACAGTTTCTGCATCCCACAGGGATTGTGTAGATTTTCCATTAGATCTGAAAACACCAGCAAGGATAAGAACTCCAAAGTATGCATGTAAATGAGTTTGGTCCATCTCCTTCCATCTCTCTCCAAACACGCCAATGACTCGGAGGTATTATTTTAGTAAACATTGAAAATGGGTCCCACAGACCCGAACACCAAACAAGGGTTAAATAAAGGTTCAGTAAAGACACTGGGTAGTAGGCTAACGCAGAGAAATTAATCAGGGGGCACCCATTAAAGTGTCAGCAAAAATGTTAATTGTCATGAGTCTAGCCCATTCTTTGACAATCATAAACAGCCAATTTGCTTATTAACAGGTGTTGGCCTAGAGCGACAGTGACGCACTCACTACGGTATTAATTATTTATTTAAAGTGCTGACATGTACACCACCCTCTTTACAACGTCAGGTCTCCAGCACACTGAGGTCTTGGGTACAGCATTGTGACATGGATATTCTGACTAGCAACTGACCAACACTGAAGTCTTTTACTCTGTGCTGTAAAGGTGAGGATCCAAGCAATGTACATTTACTGGGTAGAGCTCAAGTTTAAGTCTGTTTTTTCTTTTTTCTGTGCTTTGTACAAGAGATAAGCTATTGAATTTGGTTGGCATGCAAAAACGTGAGAGTGGTGAGTGTACATTAAAGCTCTACAAACATTAGAGCGATGTACAGTCTTCCTGTAAAGCTGTAATATATTAAAACAGGAGCTATGATTTCATGTGCTTGCCAAATTCATTCACTGCCTCTGGTCTGATTTTTTGATTTTCTCGATGGTTGATTTTGACATGATATGTGATGGACTAAGTTTGAACCTGTGTTGTTTGCGTGCCACAACATTGTGTTAGCCCTATGAGCTAAAGACAAGCCTCTTACTTTACCAGGTAAGTTGACTGAGAACACATTCTCATTTACAGCAACAACCTGGGGAATAGTTACAGGGGAGATGAATGAGCCAATTGGAAGCTGGGGATGATATGAGGGCCAGATTGGGAATGTATCTAGGACACTAGGGTTAACACCCCTACTCTTACAGTAAGTTCCATGAGATCTTTAGTGACTACACAGAGTCAGGACACCTGTTTAACATCCCATCTGAAAGACGGCACCCTACACAGGGCAATGTCCCCAATCACTGCTCTGGGGCATCGGGATATTTTTTTCAGACCAGAGCAAAGGGTGCCTCCTACTGGCCCTCCAACATTACTTCCAGCAGCATCTGGTCTCCCATCCAGGACCAACATTGCTTAGCTTCAGAGGCAAGCCAGCAGTGGGATGCAGTGTGGTGTGCTGCTAGCTATTATGCCAGGGAGCTAACACTAGTCTCGAGGTCTTAGGCTAGGTCAGCCTATTCACGGTCACCATGGGAGCATGGTTCTCTGAACAATCTCTGTCTGTTACACTTCAGCTCCTTATTGACCTCCTGCTATTCTCCACAACAACCCCTACATCTGATAATCATCAATGGGCGGAATTTCTTCACAACAACTCCTGCATCTGATAGACATCAATGTTCCGAATCCAGGTCAATTGGGTTTGTAACCAGGTTATCTGTGTGCAACAAGTTGTTTTAGTCTACTGAGCTAAAACCTAGGCATTAGTTCGGGATTTGATTTATTAGGATTCCCATCAGCCGACATCTAGTCTTACTGGGGTCTGACACATAATGAAAAAGACATTACATACAAAACACTTTACAACAATACACTGCCGGTCAAAAGTTTTAGACCACCTACTCATTCAAGGGTTTTTCTTTATTTTTACTATTTTTGAAATTGATCACATCAGTTGACAGTGCATGTCAGAGCAAAAACCAAGCCTTGAGGTCGAATTAATTATCCGTAGAGCTCCGAGACAGGATTTTGTCAAGTTACAGATCTGGGGAAGGGTACCAAAAAAGTAAAGGAGTCTAAATACTTTCCAAATGCACTGTACATCAGATGAATTGCAAAGTCCCTCTTTGCCATGCAAATGAACTGAATCCCCAAAAAACATTTCCACTGCATTTCAGCCCTGCCACAAAAGGACCAACTGACATCATGTCAGTGATTCTCTCGTTAACACAGGTGTGAGTGTTGACGAGGACAAGGCTGGAGATCACTCTGTCATGCTGATTGAGTTCGAATAACAGACTGGAAGCTTCAAAAGGAGGGTGGTGCTTGGAATCATTGTTCTTTCTCTGTCAACCATGGTTACCTGCAAGGAAACACGTGCCGMCATCATTGCTTTGCACAAAAAGGGCTTCACAGGCAAGGATATTGCTGCCAGTAAGATTGCACCTAAATCAACCATTTATRGGATCATCAAGAACTTCAAGGAGAGCGGTTCAATTGTTGTGAAGAAGGCTTCAGGGRGCCCAAGAAAGTCCAGCAAGCGCCAGGACCGTCTCCTAAAGTTGATTCAGCTGCGGGATCGGGGCACCACCAGTACAGAGCTTGCTCAGGAATGGCAGCAGGCAGGTGTGAGTGCATCTGCATGCACAGTGAGGCGAAGACTTTTGGAGGATGGCCTGGTGTCAAGAAGGGCAGCAAAGAAGCCACTTCTCTCCAGGAAAAACATCAGGGACAGACTGATATTCTGCAAAAGGTACAGGGATTGGACTGCTGAGGACTGGGGTAAAGTCATTTTCTCTGATGAATCCCCTTTCCGATTGTTTGGGGCATCCGGAAAAAAGCTTGTCCGGAGAAGACAAGGTGAGCGCTACCATCAGTCCTGTGTCATGTCAACAGTAAAGCATCCTGAGACCATTCATGTGTGGGGTTGCTTCTCAGCCAAGGGAGTGGGCTCACTCACAATTTTGCCTAAGTACACAGCCATGAATAAAGAATGGTACCAACACAACCTCCGAGAGCAACTTCTCCCAACCATCCAGGAACAGTTTGGTGACAAACAATGCTTTTTCCAGCATGATGGAGCACCTTGCCATAAGGCAAAAGTGATAACTAAGTGGCTCGAGGAACAAAACATTGATATTTTGGGTCCATGGCCAGGAAACTCCACAGACCTTAATCCCATTGAGAACTTGTGGTCTATCCTCAAGATTGTGACAAACTCCAAGCATTGATTATGCAAGATTATCCATCAGTCAGGATGTGGCCCAGAAGTTAATTGACAGCATGCCAGGGCGGATTGCAGAGGTCTTGAAAAAGAAGGGTCAACACTACAAATATATTCTTTGCATCAACTTCATGTAATTGTCAATAAAAGCCTTTGACACTTATGAAATGCTTGCAATTATACTTCAGAATTCCATAGTAACATCTGACAAAAATATCTAAAGACACTGAAGCAGCAAACTTTGTGGAAATGAATATTTGTGTCATTCTCAAAATTTTGGCCACGACTGTATACCTTATTGAGCATTCTTAAAGTAAATTCTATAGGCCTAGGCCTTTTATATTCAACAAGGGTCCGTTAACTGACTTGATAACAATGGAATTGACACATAGAATGCAATGTTCCTATGAATTTATATTAGTACAGTATTTACTATAGTAATGTAGTCCAAACTTCTTATGAAATAAATAATGAGTTTAACATGATACGGTTGCAAGACTAACACCAAACGTTTAAACAAATCCAGAATGTGCAATTAAATACCCACACCGATCAGATATCCTTCCATTGGACCTGCAGATTGTATTTGAGCCAACAGTTACAGTTACGTTCCCGCTACTGTATCAGCAGAGCAAATCTTGTGGTAGCGAGTGTGGATTGTTCTATATCCAAGTAGGAGGGGCCTATTGGCAGTAATATTACTTGAGAATTTATTACCGAAGCCTACATACAAAAATACATACACTCCATTGAGGGGAAGGGTTATTTTTTTTATTAAAGTAGCCTATCAAATGCCACTATGAGGCAGTATAAAAGTAAAACGACTGCTATTAGTTAGAAAAGACATCCCCCGCGAGAGAATTGGGCGAGTCCGGGTAAAGCAGAGCAGCCGTGTGTGTATGTGTCGTATATCATGCAAAATGAGGAACCAGCGTTGCAAGAAGAAGTTGTTTAGCCTGATCTCTGAATATATTTTAAAACAGAACTTCCTTCAAAAATACTTTTTAGTTGTGTAGTCCTTTCAATAGTTTAATGTTCAGACTGAATACGGTTGCTTATACAATCTCAAGGTAATTGTAACCTTAATTTACTTGAGTTTAGTTTTTCTATTGAAGCGTTAGAAATAAAAGTTAACGGTATTGAGCCGCAACTTGGACACAACCGGACTGGATAGGCCTACCCATCTTCAGCCGACAGCACAACATCGTAAGCCAGGACTAAGTATGAAACGTTGAGTTTGTTGACAGTTCGATATTTATTTTAATAATTGTATATGCTCGATGTTGGCTCAATATGGCGATGCATTTATGTGCATAATCTTGCGTCCTTCAGACTGTAGTTTAAAATCGGCAACTTTCTTGCCATGGTTAGATATCTGATCATGCGTATGTCCATCTTGTCACAGTGGTGTTTTCTGCAGCCGATAGAAGCTCATATGGGGGTTATTGTGGGCTAGGAAAATAGAATGGCATATTATCTGCTTTATGTAAGGTGTGGCAATAGTCAAAGTCGATGTCATAGATTTTTTTAGGAAATATAAAAGGATTTATAAAAACATTGAGAGGATTATGGTTGAAGACATTGAATTATTTTTTCCAGCAGATATTATCACATTGTGTCATATTCTACACAATAATATTTTTTTTCTCTCAAGTCATTTATTTGGAGATAACAGAACAGGATGTTCAGAATGTATCAGGTACAACTAGTACTAGAATGAACCCTATTTTCTAACAAGTAGAATACAGACATGTGTCTGCGGTTCTATGTGCTCCATTTATATCTGCAATGCTTTGAATGCTGTGCCCAGTTGGAGATGTGCCCCAGTCGTTAGTTACTGCCTCCTCCCTTGCATAAGTCAGCCTTAGCACCATGGTGTTGCCGTGGAGACAGGTGTGTCAAGGGACTATATATGTCTGCTACAGTTCATGCTTTTCTGACACTGCCTCAGTAAACCTCACACACAGATGGACGTGAGAATGGTTTGGAAATGTATTTTGCCCTCCTCGATCAAATACTGGGTCATCTCCTGACCTAGCTTTTCTCAAAAGTCTCATCACAGCCAACTTTGACAGAGAGGTGTGAATGAGTGACTTTAACGGTAATCTTCCATAAAGACGTTCAGTTCACTAGTACATATTTAATTGAAGCCCAGTCAGCTTCACAGCATGCTACGGTAATGAGATGTTCAATGCCAGTACGCTGTCTAGCTAGGTTCTCTCTCCACAAGCACATCACGTGATGGATTGGCCATTTGCATTCGCAGCAAAACGCTATGATAAATACAGACGGACCAAATAATATTTTCTCTGTCCAATCCATCTCTGGAGCAGTAGTCAGCAATGGGAAATGTGCATGTTGACGCCCCCTGACAGACATCATTAAACGGAGCGCCATTGCCAACAATGCTATTCTGGGCCGATACTGGGAATTCTCCAAATGGTTGACAGCCTGCTGTTTGTTTTGAGTGTGATCATCTGGTTCACTGCAGCCGGAGAGAGTTGGTGCTTTGTGTTGGGGGGAATCTTTTGACACCAGTCAGGGTCTCCCCCGGCATGTGATGAGGTCACTAAGCCTGCCTGTAGGCCATGTGTAAGGTAACGAGCTCCACGGCAACGGTCACCGACACTGGGGTTAGGGGTTACTGGAGTCATGTGTGATTTACTGGACCTGATGATTTGCTACATACCGTTAGAAATGGAAGAGAGTGGAACTTTCGGGGATCAGAGGTGGGACAGGACTCCCCAGTCGGGAAAATGCATGCCGTGTGAGTGTGTGGAATCTGGAAGCTGTGCAAAATATTTTCATTAGCCAGTGGAAAAAGTGGAACAACGACAGCCATGGTTATTGGGTAAAAGGTTGATAGGGGGGGGGGGGCTTCTACAGACTACAGTAAGTGGTAGAGCCAGAGCAACAAGAGAAAGACTGTTGCCGTGTTACTGAGAGGAAAGGCAGACATTGGTTGTGTCCAAAATGGCACCCTATTCCAATGTAGTGCGTTACTTTTGACCAGGTTCCATAGGGCTGTGGTCAAAGGAGTGCACAAGGCCTAAATAAGGAATAGGGTGCCTTTTGGGACGCAAGCATTGAATGTGAAATAATAATCTCACGGGGCTGCTCATGGTGTGAACGTGCTGTGGAAGGAATCTAGGTTTAATAGGGGACAACCAGTTTCTCAATCGCAGAACATAGGCCTAATGGATGTCACTGGAATTAATATGTGAATTTAGTGAGGCCTGTTCTTTTCCCACAAACAAATCAAAAGTGTGGTTCTATCAGCATATGAAAACACGCAAACTAAACAATTTTTTCTGGTTGGTAAAAAAAGCATGATCTTACAACAGATAGCACAATGAACCGTCTGCACTTCGCATAGGAGTGACGCCACCTGCTTGAATACCTGTTGGAACGCAATGGGGAAAAATAACAAAGGGATAGTTCACCCAAATGACATATTGGTTTGCTTACCCTGTAAACAGTCTATGGACAAGGTATGACAGCAATCCAAATAGCACCAGTCAGTAACATTTTCCACCATCTCCACCATGATACAGTCTACAAGGAGGAAGGGAAACGTCATTATACTGCCACCTTCATGCCATAAAAACAGACAAAGACAAACTGCAACGTGCTGACGTGGTACCACACTTGATACATTTTTTTTGTGGTAAAAGCTGCGGATGTTGGCTCAAACATTAATAATCTGTTAAGTGAACGTTGCAGTTTGTTTGAATCACAGCCAAATACTTTCTATACACAAGAAAACAGGGCTAGCTTGCCATCCCAACTTCTGTTCATGGCACTGAATACATCATTTGAATTGGCAGTATTAGGCTAAGGTTCTAGCTGTGAAAAAACCTGTCAAATGTAATGCTGTGTAACCTGCCAAGCACCAGACTGGGTAGATATCAGCCACTGACACGGTATGTGCATGACTGCCATTTTGTAGAACTTATTGTTCTAGGTCTGACAGGAGATCCACATAGCTTACAGTTCTTCCGTATGTAGCTCCTTTTCAGTAAGACATCCGCAAAGGAAGACATTGCTTTTAACAAACATCCTTCACTGTGTGTAAACCTGCATTGCTATCCAGCAAAATCTTCATCTTAAAAAATGACTACATGACATTGTTGCTATAGTGTTAATGCATTATCATACAACTGTATGATCAAGTGGTTACTTCATGGGCATCTATTGGAGTGTAGGCTACTAAGTGTTTTTAAAAACTTTAAAATTAGAAGTTAAAAAATTACAGCCATTTCTATCTGGAATGGAATCTTTTTGGATGTCTTGTGGGTTTGTGTGCAAGGAGGGAATAAATAGCAATATCTGTGTTTATGTCTGACCTAGCCCTGCCAAGCACAGTGAGTTGGCGTGGAAAACCGTCCATGTGACCATGTGACCCAGTCCAGGGTAGGCGATGCCTGTTGCATCCTGGGGGTGTTACACTCTGGGGCCAGGGGGTGCGGTCGGGCTCTGGATGGGTGTGTGTGTCTGTGATGTTTCATTCCCAGCTGTGCACAGCTGTAAACCAAGGGCTAGTGGTGGTGTGACAGGGAGAGTTCAGGCTACTCCCAATCCACTCACCGCCTTAGAGCTCCGTTTACATTGCGACTCAGATTGAGAACTGCAGGAAATTACATTAAGGACTGTGTAGTGTGGACACATGATTCTTTCCGAGACGAGAGGCCTTTCGAGAAGCTTGTTAGAGCACAGTCACAAGCCCAATTAGTTTCTGTCCTCTGCTACTGTCTCTGGTATAATCTGTCCTGTGCCAATAATCTCAGAGGACAGAGAGAAAGAGAGGTAAACAGAGAAAGAGAGGACAGAGCGAAAGAGAGGTAAACAGAGAAAGAGAGGACAGGGAGAAAGAGAGGTAAACAGAGAAAGAGAGGTAAACAGAGAAAGAGAGGACAGAGAGAAAGGGAGGTAAACAAAGAAAGAGAGGACAGAGAGAAAGGGAGGTAAACAAAGAAAGAGAGGACAGAGAGAAAGAGAGGACAGAGAGAAAGAGAGGTAAACAGAGAAAGAGAGGTAAACAGAGAAAGAGAGGACAGAGAGAAAGAGAGGACAGAGAGAAAGAGAGGTAAACAGAGAAAGAGAGGACAGAGAGAAAGAGAGGACAGAGCGAAAGAGAGGTAAACAGAGAAAGAGAGGTAAACAGAGAACAGGATCATATGACCTTTTCTCTCTGGCCAATAAAAGCTTTGTTGGTAAAGTGGAGGGAGAGGAAGTGTTATATAATGTGTCATTAAATGTGTGCCATGTGTGTGCAGTCACCGCGGCTCCCATGGTATAGCCTACCTAGAAATTAGGGTTTTCCTTTGATACATGTTACTTTTTCTATTGCAAGTTCTCTTTCTCTCTCTCCCACACACGGACACATGCACACCACGCACGCAGTTTTACAATGATGCCCTCAAAAAGGCCCAAGAAGCCCCCTGCAGTGGCACATTTCTTTCAATTTTCCCAGTAGGCTAATTAGATGCGGTCTCTTATGAATCTGTGATAAGAAACGACCAATATGCTGTGATGCCAGATACCCTGTTATTCCCCTCTTTTTCACACATTCTTTCTTTCTCTCCCTCACTCTCTCTTGCACATACACACACACATACAACTCAAAACCCCTGCCTGTGTGTGTAACCGCCTCCCACTTGGCCTAACCTAGTTACCTGGATTATCTAATGGTTGGCTGGCTTCTGAGGTAACAACAGCTTCTTGTACCGTGCTGACCTTTTTGAGAGACAAGACTGACGTATTGAATCCTAGAATGCTCCCAGCCACTCTCCTTCCATCGCATGGCAAACGGTCGATAAATTCTCACCGCGTGAGGGCATTCAAATGGTTGCCTTGGAGACCAGGTCTCGCCCTCCCGAGTGGCACTCGGAGCATCTCAGTTGTCATCTTATCAGTATCACTCTGCCACTGCTCATAGGCTGTTCAAAGCCTCTTCGGTCAAACGTTATAATTAAGCAATAAGGCACGAGTGGGTGTGGTGTATATACAGTGGGGAGAACAAGTATTTGATACACTGCCGATTTTGCAGGTTTTCCTACTTACAAAGCATGTAGAGGTCTGTAATTTTTATCATAGGTACACTTCAACTGTGAGAGACGGAATCTAAAACAAAAATCCAGAAAATTACATTGTATGATTTTTAAGTAATTCATTTGCATTTTATTGCATGACGTAAGTATTTGATCACCTACCAACCAGTAAGAATTCCGGCTCTCACAGACCTGTTAGTTTTTCTTTAAGAAGCCCTCCTGTTCTCCACTCATTACCTGTATTAACTGCACCTGTTTGAACTCGTTACCAGTATAAAAGACACCTGTCCATACACTCAATCAAACAGACTCCAACCTCTCCACAATGGCCATGACCAGAGAGCTGTGTAAGGACATCAGGGATAGAATTGTAGACCTGCACAAGGCTGGGATGGGCTACAGGACAATAGGCAAGCAGCTTGGTGAGAAGGCAACAACTGTTGGCGTAATTATTAGAAAATGGAAGAAGTTCAAGATGACGGTCAATCACCCTCGGTCTGGGGCTCCATGCAAGATCTCACCTCGTGGGGCATCAATGATCATGAGGAAGGTGGGGATCAAGCCCTAGAACTACACGGCAGGACCTGGTCAATGACCTGAAGAGAGCTGGGACCACAGTCTCAAAGAAAACCATTAGTAACACACTACGCGTCATGGATTAAAATCCTGCAGCGCACGCAAGGTCCCCTGCTCAAGCCAGCGCATGTCCAGGCCCGTCTGAAGTTTGCCAATGACCATCTGGATGATCCAGAGGAGACATGGGAGAAGGTCATGTGGTCTGATGAGACAAAAATAGAGCTTTTTGGTCTAAACTCCACTCACCGTGTTTGGAGGAAGAAGAAGGATGAGTACAACCCCAAGAACACCATCCCAACCGTGAAGCATGGAGGTGGAAACATCATTCTTTGGGATGCTTTTCTGCAAAGGGGACAGGACGACTGCACTGTATTGAAGGAGAGGATGGATGGGGTCATGTATCGCGAGATCTTGGCCACACCCTCATTCCCTCAGTAAGAGCATTGAAGATGGGTCATGGCTGGGTCTTCCAGCATGACAACGACCCAAAACACACAGCCAGGGCAACTAAGGAGTAGCTCCGTAAGAAGCATCTCAAGGTCCTGGAGTGGCCTAGCCAGTCTCCAGACCTGAACCCAATAGAAAATCTTTGGAGGGAGCTGAAAGTCCGTATTGCCCAGCGACAGCCCCGAAACCTGAAGGATCTGGAGATGATCTGTAGGGAGGAGTGGGCCAAAATCCCTGCTGCAGTGTGCAAACCTAGTCAAGAACTACAGGAAACGTATGATCTGTAATTGCAAACAAAGGTTTCTCTACCAAATATTAAGTTCTGCTTTTCTGATGTATCAAATACTTATGTCATGCAATAAAATGCAAATTAATTACTTAAAAATCATACAATGTGATTTTCTGGATTTTTGTTTTAGATTCCGTCTCTCATAGTTGAAGTGTACCTATGATAAAAATTACAGACCTCTACATGCTTTGTAAGTAGGAAAACCTGCAAAATCGGCAGTGTATCAAATACTTGTTCTCCCCACTGTATACCATGGCTAAGGGGTGTTCTTAAGCACGACGCAACGCGGAGTGCCTGGATACAGCCCTTAAAAGTGGTATATTGGCCGTATATCACAACCCCCCGAGGTGCCTTATTGCTATTATAAACTGGATACCAACGTAATTAGAGTAGTAAAAATAAATATTTTGTCATACCCGTGGTATACGGTCTGATATACCACGGCTGTCATCCAATCAGCATTCAGGGCTCGAACCACCCAGTTTATAATAACCATCATTCAGTATGAATCAACATTTGGCTGTTTAAGGTGGTTCTTCAACCTCACAAGTTATTATACAACATCCAGACAAATTGGTTTAATTAAAACCGCACTATCACTGGTGTTTCACTTGACGTTGCTAATGAGAGTGTTCCATCTCCCGTAGGAACAGAGGAAGAGGACATTGATCGAGCAGCCAGCCAACAGACAGACATCTTGAGGAGAGCAGAAAGGGACCTGCAGCCAGCCAGCAGACAGACATCTTGAGGAGAGCGGAAGGGGACCTGCAGCCAGCCAGCAGACAGACATCTTGAGGACAGCAGAAGGGGGACCTGCAACCTGCGTGGTGGAGATCAGGTCCCAAGACTAGCAGCCCAGTAGACTGTGAAAGAGGCTCCACATTACATTTCACCGTAATTTAACCAGGAAAGACCCTCGAGGTTCTAAACTTTGTTGCAGAGAGGCAGTCATGGGGAAACAGAACAGCAAACTGCGTCCCGAAGTGCTGAACGACCTGCGCGAGAACACAGAATTTTCTGACCACGAGCTTCAGGAATGGTACAGAGGCTTCCTCAAAGACTGCCCCACGGGCCACCTGACCGTCGAAGAGTTCAAGAAGATCTACGCCAACTTCTTCCCGTATGGCGACGCTTCCAAGTTCGCCGAGCACGTCTTCCGGACATTCGACACCAACGGCGACGCCACCATTGACTTCCGGGAGTTCATCATTGCGCTGAGCGTTACGTCGCGCGGCGGCCTGGAGCAGAAGCTGCGCTGGGCCTTCAGTATGTATGACCTGGACGGGAACGGTTACATCAGCCGGGCTGAGATGCTGGAGATTGTACAGGTGAGATGTAGTCTACCAATGAGGTGAGGTAGTTCTGATGGCTCAGTGAACCTTTTTCAATAAACCTCTGAGGGTTTTCCATTGAGTGTCCCAACAGGAATAGCCAAAGAACCATTTCTAGTTCTAGGAAGCACCTTTTATTCTAACAGTACATGGTGCTAGCAGTACCAGGGTTGTGGGTGTGATTCCTGCATGCACCACATATTCTGAATATGTGTCATTGTCAATGTTGATAGTTCTGTCTGTTGCTTTGGATAACAATGACTGATAGATGGCCATATTAATGGTAGACTCAGCGATATGACGTTGCATGCACGAAGTAAGGACAATATCCGGTCAATTTTCGCAACAACTAATCACGAGACTAAACTTCTTTGATGTTTTGATCCCATAGCTTGAAAAAGAAAAGGAGAGCCTCACTCTAGGACCTCAGATGCAATAATTTAATAACCAGGGTTTTGACAGACAAGCTGTCTGGATCTGAGCTTCTTTTCTTTCTCAAGTGTTCTACTCTGCTAGCCAGCACCTCGCCTAAACAGGTGTGCGTTTGTTTCGCCTCCAGATCGATCCCATAGCTACCACACTGTAGCGTGAAGCGCACCTGTGCACATGTGCAGATACTCTGTGTGACCATGTGAGAGCAAAGTCTTGCATTGCGCTCATCGCAATATCTGCGGTGCTGCTCGTTGCAACGTCATCTTGCTGAGTCTACCTTTAAATTGCCATACTTTTCACTGTGGATTCTAAAGACCTCCGACAGGATCTCTCTCTCTCCTATTTACGACTTTTCTTTTACTGTATATATCTGAGTGATATGTTCTTTATTACTCACATCCGTGACATCATAAACATATTTTCACCACAAGTCATGAACATTGGCTGCTACTTGTTCTCCTTTTATTATCCTTTATCAACATGGTGATATTTGCTCTCCCCACCATCGTGGCCTGAGCAGCCTGTCCCGTATCAGTGTTGGCTCAGGCGATTGTGTGTGGTGCTGATACAAACGAACCTGAGTAAACAAATTGCCTTGTTAAAGTGTCCTCAGACTACATGCTCCTGTCTCATTGATGTTTTTATAAAGCCAGAGACCCCGTGATGATTTTTCCAGGTGGTAACCTGACTGCAGAATAGTTCCATTCTGACAGAGAACATTGAATCATTTTTTTAAGGCACTATTTGCGATTTACCCTGTTGTTTAATGGTCAAACTGTATACACATTGATTCTTGAAGAATGTAACTTTTTAATTCCTTACGAGCTTAATGAAACTGTTTTGCCCAAGATACATTCTTCTTCCTTCCGCAGGCGATCTACAAGATGGTGTCCTCAGTGATGAAGATGCCAGAAGATGAGTCGACGCCAGAGAAACGGACAGATAAAATCTTCAGACAGATGGACGTAGACAAAGACGGTGAGTTTTTCTTTGCTTTTAAACATCTCGTTCTTCGACTTGTTCTAGTGACATAATCATTTACAGTGCAAACTTGAGTCCACAAAACCTGAGCCTACAGTATGTCTTGAATGGGTATTTCACTTGAGCTCTTATGTGCTATGTCTGTGTATTGAAACAGTATGGATTTCTGGTGGCCTCGTTCAGAGGTTTTCTCCCCCCTGCTGTGCAAATAATGTGCTTTTTGGTGTTTATAGTGTAGTGTGTGTTGCTAACCTGGGGTCCCTTCTGGACTATAGGCAAACTCTCTCTGGAGGAGTTCATCAAAGGTGCCAAGAGTGACCCTTCCATCGTCCGGCTCCTGCAATCTGACCAGGGGACCTCTCGCCAGTTCTGAAGACATAAACAAACACACAGTTCTGAAGACAGGAAAGTGGAGAGAGCACTGTATCATCCCCCATCCAACACACACACACGAGAAAGAGGTAGAAGAGGCACAGTTGTCATTACAACACCCATATCAGGCAGCCATTTTGTATTCTCTCATTCCATGTCTTGTTTACATCATCAGTAGTTCCCTAGCCTGATCCCAGATCTGTTTGTTCTCTCTATTGCATGCAAGACAGCACAAACAGATCTGGGACCAGGATAGCAATTTCCAATATCCCAATGCAGCGGTTTCATGCATTCTACAGCGATATGTTTTGCATCATGAAACAAAAAGTTCTACACCCACAGTACCACTGATAGACTCTTATGACATTTCCTTGCAAATGTTTTACTTAATGTTTTATTTTAGCTTGCCTTACTTTAGTCAACGTGAAGTGCCATATCTAAATATTTGTACTGAATGTATTATTACACTAGTAAGTATTATGACTTTTCCCCCTGACGTGTTACGGTAAGAAGAAATCAACCAAAACCAATATTTTGTACGTCAACCGGCACGTAGCCTAACAATGAAGAGCGTTGGGACAGTAACTGAAGGGTTGCTGGTTTGAATCACCGAGCTGACTAGGTGAAAATTCTGTCAATGTACCCTTGAGCAAGACACTTAACCCTAATTATCTGCTAAATTACTAACACGTAAAAGCCATGGATCATCTCATTGTGACCTTTGCTCTAAATGTAATATTAGTTAGGGACATTCAAAAATGTTTTTCACTTTAACTATATACTGTTTCTGCAGCACAGGAATTTTGAAAATGAATGTTTTAATACCCAACTGTACAGAAAGTTCCAGTGATGTATTAAAACCAGTATCTTGTAATCTTTTGCAGTCACTGGTTTGTTTAGCTCCACAGGGCTTGCCAACAGAGTGGATTATCCCAGTTCACAATAAGCACACTTTGGTGACCCTGACCCTGAAAACTACACCGCAAACGTGTGTTTTTAGCCTGCTGCTCCAGAAGCACATCAGAAAAAGAAAAAAAAATGCAACTTTGTTTACTTCAGACTTCTTTATGGTAACAAAAAAAGGTCTGCAACGCAAGCCTTGCTTCACTAATATGCTGCTTTTACAGTTTGTGTAGCTAGGATGTCATGAGTACAGTGGGTTGGTTCCAATTGCGGGTGACTAAGGTTAAATACAGATACACGCTTGCAGTCTAGTGAAAGGGTTAGAGGTTCCCTACAGTCCAGTTAGAGGTTATAGCTGTGCCTGAGCTCTGCTTGTCATTCTCAGCAATTTACATGAATAATGAAACAGACTTTTTATTCTCTTTATTATTTTTTAACAATTTCATTTTGTTTTCACACAATCAAAATAAAGTTGTGTAAGAAGAATCTACACAAGAAGTCCCACATTCCCCTTTGTCCTGCACAGACAATGTAAAATCACTGCTGTTCTCACCGAGAAAAAAAATAAAGACTAAATCAGAAAATATAATGTTCAGCAGGTCTGTAAGGCAAAGTCTTGGAGTTAGAGGATTCTAGATGGATATAACCTGTTTTGGCATGGACATTGAGGGCTTCCACCATTTTAAAGTAGTCAACTGGGTGGGGATTCCTATGGGATAAGGAAGGATCACATGATTTCATCCTGGTCATCAGGAGGGATCAGCCAATGAATGACACACTCTTGAGCAAACATTCCATAACTGCAGTTGCCAGTAAATCGCCAACTTTGGCTTTATACCGGTTCAAACATAACACTAGGTGGCAGTGCACCTATTCAGTTTGCTTGCCAACTTCTAGAAGACAAATGGACTACTTCAAAATGGAGATTGCCTCAATGGCGCTGCCTGTGCACTCAGACACCATAATGGGACATATATAAAAGATAATTTCTCTATGGGCGAAGTCTACTGCAGGCCACGCCTCCCCACTTGACAAACAGACGGAGATGATGTGAGAAGCTGCATGTCTCTCTGGCCCTGTTCAAATACTTCAGAAATGTATACTTATTTCCTTACCTTCTACCTTCCTTTAAATAATCACAGATCTGAATTGGTTGGATTGGTCAAATTGGCTGGTAACCTTGCTTTCACCTCTCCTATCACTTATAGATCTGTGCTCTATCAAGGTAACAAAGGAAGGATACTTTTCTGAATTATTCAAACAGGGTTATGCTCTTCATTTCTTTCCTCTTCTGGAGTACTTCAGTAACCGAGCGACCCAATCTACACATTGTTCCATGGGAGAGGAGAGACGGGTCGCACCAAGTTAGACCAGACACACAAGATGGCGCCCAACCGTATCCGTCTGGATCGGCCCGCCCGGAAAGCTGGGCTCTCACAACTCTTCCTTCCCAATGTCGTCGTCCAAGTCCACGTCACTCAGGTCGTAGTCATCCTCCACGGGGAGCTGGGGATAAAAGATGTAAGAACTGGCCAGACAATACAAAATATGGGTGGTAGTCATTAGTGTAAACAGTTGCAAACTACAGCAAAACATTTTGCAACATAAAAGTTTTTGAAAGAAAACAATATCAGATGATGACATTTCAGTCCGTTTGGTTTCTAGTCAATACTGCCCTGTGATGTATTCAATGAGTCTATTCTCCCTGACATATCTGTTCTACAATGTACATTTCTATCTGGACGTTTGGTAATGTTCTGTAACGTTACATCCTCCTGAACAGGCCCCAGGCAAGACTCATCCAAAGCCATTCTTCACCATTTCAAAAGAAGCTCAAGTCACCTCGTTCAACCTGATGTATTCCTATTATGGTAGGAATACATCAGCATCCCATCCACCCCGTGACCTTTGACCCTTCTCACCTCTCCATCTTTGCCGTCCCAGGCATCAACTGAGTTGATCTTAGGCAAAGCCCCGCCCCCAACGGTAGCAGTGGAGCCACGGCCTACAGACAGATCCCTAGGAGAGACAGAGAAGATACACCTCAGAATGCTACTGTGGAAATACTGTATACTGATTGGCTGTTCACAAGGACTTTAAAATCAGCTTGGACAGAAGCATTCAGATCCAGTATCTCGCCAGGAAGAGAGTTGGGCATGGGTCGGTCCCAAATGGCACCCTATTCCCTTTATAATGCACTACTTTTGACCAGGGGAAATAGGGAATAGGGTGCAGTTGGGACGCATCCATGAGCTACTCTATACTGTGTAAAGCACAAAATGAGCAGACAGCGCCCCCCTACCTGAGGAACTCGTTAATGCCGGTCTCGCTGAAAGAGCCCTTGAGCAGTGCGAACTTCATCTTGCGGGCGTTGATGGCCGTCATGGCGGGGTAGCCGAACCCTCCAATGCCCAGCGACGCCTCCAGCTCCATCTGAGCACCAGCCTCAGTCCACAGCCAGCTAGAGAGAGATAATCAAATTACACTAAATAAATTCTATTGGGTTGAGTTGACCCATCCAGAGTATGAGATCAAATTCATTCAGTCAGACAGTTTGAAATCGACTGCACTGAATAAATCCTATTGAGTACTTCTTTAGGATACAATAATTTGTAAAATCAGTCATTCTGCTGAGTCGGTGATACGCTCAAACACAGCCTCTTTCTATATACTGACCCCCACATTTTCTTCTTGTACTTCTCTGCCATCTTCATCATCACCTCCAGGTAGCTGTTCCTGCCTGCTGCACCTGTAACAAGGCAAGAGGAAGGAAAGGGACAGTTCAGTCTTGTACAGATCCAAAATGGCTGATCAATGCACCGTCATGAGGTACAATGACTAACTGCCATATCAATAGCCTGAGAATATAAGCATAAATTGATATAATAGAAGTTAGCATAGTAAACTGGTCAGAACTGGTCCAAACTGGCATAGAGTAGTTCCATCTAACCTGTGTCCAGGATGTGGGGCAGCACAGCGATGACACAGAGCTGGTAGTCATCGCAGGTCTTCTTCAGGACATCTGCGTTAAGGATCTGAGAGTCACACACACACACACACCATTCAGAATCGAACAGTCTGTCTTAAGAGGAACACTAATCTTCAAAAGGAAGATTATCTTCTAGTTCAAATATATATATTTTTATTATGATTAACTTTGATGGAGAGCATAAAAACGATATCTTGGAGCCTTGTGGGTTACAATCTTATTGTTTTAATGCTCTCAAACACACACACCCAGACAGACACACACACACACATCTACCTCAAGCAGTTCTGGAGGAGCGGCGTTGTCAGAGAACAGGTCCAGAGCGCGGGCAATGATGTCACCTCGGGTCCTCCCCCCCTGGTAGTCCTCAGGCTCCTCCCCCTTCTTGAAGATCTTAATTGTGGGGAATCCACGGACCTGCAGATACGGAAAGAGAAACGGGAAAAACCTCAGTCCTCAGCCACAAATGTTGTGGGACGTTTCTGGTAGAAATGTCCTGAATAGAGCAGACACGATTCCTGTATTTCTATATAAATCAGAGTGTTAGAAATATATAATGTAGAACAATCTGAACGTTCTGCTGTTGTGTGCAGACAGACATCAGTGGTGATGCTACACTGATAGTATCTGACTGGTGGCTGTTCCTGCTCACCCCGTAGCGGCTGGCCAGACCCTGTTGCACAGTGGCGTCCACGGCTCCCAGGTGGACCTTGTCCTTGGTCTGCTCCTTGACGGCCGAGGCTGCAGCCGCCCACTCAGGCTCCAGGCTCTTGCAGTGGCCACACCAGGGGGCAAAGAACTCCACCAACCACACTTCACCACTGTCCAGAACCAGCCGGTCAAAGTTGTCATCAGTCAGCTCCACAACATTCTTCTTACTTCCACCACCACCACCACTCTGGAGAAAGAGTATGTTTACTTAGACGTACCGCTTACACTCTGCGCAAAATGTTTAAACAAGTAGACTGTAATTTTATTTAATTATTTCAACACGTTGCTAAATCTGGCTAAATTTATGTTGTAGGACACCGGACTCATGTTCAATAGGGTACAATGTAGCAAAACATTTTGTGACGGAAAATAACTAGTGTTCTTGTTGGACAGGTAGTACCTCCATATTTCACTTTAAACATTTTGTCCATACTGAACATGACCCAGCCGAGGTGTCAGTAGTAGTTACCTGTCTGCTGTAGTCAGAACCACCTGACCTGCCACTCATCCTGTCCTTCACTAGAGTACGGAGAGTATTCAGGGCTCCGTCCACTATGGCCTGGCTACTACGCCCACCTGAGGGAGGGAGATTATCAACACCATTAAAGCCCAGCAATCCGAACACATTCATGTATTGTTGTCTTGACCTTTTTATCCTTTGTGCTGTTGTCTGTGCCTAAATGTTTGTACCATGTTTGTGTTTGTACCATGTTTGTGCTCCTACCATGTTGTGCTACTGCCATGTTGTGTTGCTACCATGCTGTGTTGTCATGTGCTGCTGCCATGTTGTGCTGCTGCCATGTTGTGTTGCTACCATGCTGTGTTGCTACCATGCTGTGTTGCTACCATGCTGTGTTGCCATGTGTTGCTGCCATGTTGTGTTGCTACCATGCGGTGTTGTCATGTTGTGTTGCTGCCATGCTGTGTTGTCATGTGTTGCTGCCATGCTGTTTTGTCATGTGTTGCTGCCATGCTGTGTTGCTACCATGCGGTGTTGTCATGTTGTGTTGCTGCCATGTTGTGTTGTCTTAGATCTCTATGTAGTGTTGTGATGTCTGTCGTGATGGTTGTTTTGTCCTACATTTATTTTTTTATCCCTGTCCCCGCAGGAAGCCTTTTGCCTCTTGGTAGGCCATCATTGTAAATAAGAATCTGTTCTGAATTGACTTGCCTAGTTAGATAAAGGTTCAATAAATACAAAATATTGCCAGAAAGTCACATGGGTTGTATTCACTAAACACCAAACGGAAGAAAACTAACCAAAAAATAGAAAGGGATAACCTGAACGTGTCAAATTAGAAACGCTTGTTTGTTTTTTTCGTTGCAAAAATGTTTTGCTATGGGTGTGCACTAATGAATACGACCCAGGGTTGTGTTTATTAGGCACCAAAGAGAATAAAATGGACTGAAACAGGGAGGGACTACCTGATCCAATAAGAAACGCTGATTTTCCTTTTCAATTGAAAAGCATTTAAAAATGTTTCCCATTGCTTGCCCTAATGAACACAACCCTGGTCCATGTTAAAGGTAACTTCCATATGACATCATAATACAGTATATGCCATTTAGCAGACGGCTCTACATGTGGTAGGAATTGAGCCTGAGGATGACGCTGTTTGCTTTATGATGTCATATCTCTGAGTCTACCTTTAAAGTCAGGGAAAGGCCCAGCTACTAGACATACCTTGGTAATCATCAGGCTTGTTCTTATTGGCCCCAAATATCTTGATGGAAGGGAAGCCTCTGACACCATACTGACCACCCAGGGACTTGTGCTGGTCGGCGTCCACCGCACCGACCTTAACGATGCCCTGGGGGGGGGGGAAACAGCGAGAGGTTACAGTCGCCACCATCATCATTACTGTTGCCAGAAATAGTCATTGCATCCCTCATTAGTATAGCTCATAGTGCGCTGGTGATCTCTATTTGTTTTGTACTAGAAAGATATACACCCAGGACATGACACTGACAAGCAGTAGCAGTAAAAGATGCAGCTGCTTATTGTGAATGCGGTATAGTGATCAACTGCTTATAGTTATCCAATTGTCCTGCACAGATGTGATGACTGCATGTGGAGTGCACTGTAGTAATGTGCACTTTATGTGGCTAGTGACATAATGCTTTAATAAAACAACTAAAGTTGAATTACAACATCTTAAGTTGAAATAATATTGGTGTAATATAAGTGACATAACACTAATAACAGATCTAGAGTTTACCTTCAAGGCTGTGGCTGTTTTCTTCCAGTCAGCAGTCAGGCTCTGGCAGTGTCCACACCTGTGGAGACAAACAGTTAGTCTTCCTGTTCCAGGCACCAGACTACACACAGCCTTATATCCATCTGCATTAGCAGAATACGATCACTGAGCGATAATGAGCAATTCTGGTTTTGCATAGACCTGCCACAGATGTTTTTCAGTCAGGATGCGTGCATTTGCTTCAAGTTTATGCCAAAGGGACGATGTGTTTACTAGCTACTATTTGAACTTTTATATCAATGTGTATTCAGTTATTAGAACGCTGCAGAAATGTTAATGACAATTTCCTATTCTTCTTGACAGACAATGTTTTCTGTTCTTCACAATACATCTCTATCCAAACTTTCTGTAACGCTACAACCTCCTGAATGCACCCCAGGTCTACAAACTATTTTGTGTGTCCCTCCTTGACAGGTTATTGGGATAAAGACATTTCATACAACACTAGCTGCTTGGTGGCAATTTAACCCTTGTGGGTAAGTTCTCAGTATCTCATTGGGCCCCCCATCAGATTTAACCACTCACCAAGGAGCGTAAAACTCAATGAGCCAGAGGCTGTCGCTCTGAAGAACCTCCCGGTTGAAGTTGGAGGGGTTGAGTTCAACGACATCATCATTAGCAGAGTAGAAGCCCTGGGCCATCAAGACCAGGGAACAACCCAAAACACCTGGTGAGAAAGAGGCAGAGGAAAGGAGGAGCTGAGTGTGAGGTGTGTATGTACATTGTCATATTGCATATGAAAACAAACACTGTCCAAGACCATGTTGGTAGCTTGAAATGATGCATACCAGTGAGTTAGCTGTTAATTGAACATTTGTATGTGTTAGCAAGTTATGTAGGGAATAGGCTACAGTTCAGCAGAATATATATATTTTTTAAGTTTGCACATCAAGCCAAACTCCAGATAGCTAGCTAAGGTTAAAATGGTTAACTAGTTTACAATCCAGAACCTATTTCATCAGGTTTGAATTTAGCTTGTCGTCTTTTAGCCATCTTGTCGTTGTCACTAGTTAACTAGCCTAGGTCACGAATTATTAATATTGCCACAGAGTGAATCAAAATATAATCTGATTCAGTAGCATTAACGTCAGATAGCTAGCAATCTTGGATACATATTATGGCCACCATGACCGAACCTTAGCTAAATAGCTTTGTTCTTTTTTTACAATGGCAATAACTACAAACCAATATAATACTAGTAAATCTGAACAAGCTGTTTAGACGTTCTTACCAACTAAAAGCCCTCTCATGATTCCAGCGGATCTCTGTGGACCAGTCCAATGTAATTGTCCTGAGCAGCTCTGTTGCAGAAAAGGACCAGCGCTACAAAAAGAGAGGGCGAAATTGTTTTACCGTGGCCCACGCTGATTGGCTCCCTGCCGGCTGTGCCGCGCCACGTCCAATCAGAACTCGACGTGTAGTTTCCCAGCCAGTACAGGATGGCGTGTAAAAGAATCACAGGAAGATGTGTGGAGAGTTAAAGCTATGGTGGAGAGCCAAGATGCTTTCAGTCACGACCGGTCCGCTCATTAGGGAGGATTAGGCGACCGCCTATGGCGAAAGATTGACAAGGGCGGAATTTTCTGAGCTAAACTGACCGAGACGCACCTCCAACAACAACACATAACACCTTACATAATTCTGCCTCAAAATAACGACAATTTCTGTCAACCAGTGCCATATGGGCTTTTTAGGTGAGCGCTGATGCCGCCCTTTGATAAGCAGTGCCCACTTTGTCAAAGGCAGGGCACAAAATACTTTGCTTGCCCATTCCCAGCGCACTTCTCCCGGGTTCTGTTGGAGAGATGCATCACTGCAGCACTACACCAACGTTCCATCAAAAAAAAAAGATCTAATATAAATCATGTAGCAGATATAGGATATGGTAGAAAGAGTCTGTGGCCTTTTCTGTAGCCTACAGGCTGGACATAAAATGTATGACAATGTAATGAGACAGACACTTTTTACATCATGCAAGTTTCTCCAATCAAGCCTAACCTAAATGGCGCTCAATTAAATAAAAAAATGCAGCTGTCATGTTAACAAACAACATATCCTAAAAAACAGGAATGGTCAATGTAAAATGGACAATATGGAATGGACAATCACAACTGTTGTCCAGGAGTTTCACCCCATTGTCATGATCAGTGGTTTGAAGTTTGTATCTGTCAATTATTGACACGCTGATCATAGCAAAAAGAAAATACTTCTGCATTTCCCACTGTGTAAACACATTGCAAATAGGCCTCGCTATAACTCCTGATGAAGTTGGGTAGCATATATTCAGAGCTTAAATAGCGAAATTGATTAGTCACAGGAATCAGGACTAATAAAGCCAATGCAATGGCCTGTTTTACAAAAGGTGGGTCTACCAGATGGATGGGCATTCATAAAATTCCATTGTGACATCGTAGGCTACACTCCAGTAAGCACGAGCCGACATCTTCTGGACATCTGTTTTTGGTCTGGTCCAGACGTCGTTTTTTTGGTGTTTTACAAACGGTAGGCTTGCCACATAGATAGACATTCATAAAATTCAATGTCAGGCAACACTGTAGGCTACACCTCAGTAAGCACGGACCAACGCCTTTTGGAGGTCTATTTTGGCGCAGTTCCGGACCGGCCTTGATTTCCAGCCACGGACATTGATTTTTGGTCCAAACATAGACGTCTATAAATTACTTATGTTCAACTTTCATTGAGAACCAAACATTTGCCTGATTTCAACACCCGGAAAACAGATATTTTCAGCATCTTTAAAATACGTATTTTCAGTGTCTGTAAAATATGTATTTTCAACATCTGGAAAATAAGTATTTTCAACTTTGGTTCAGAACCGAAAATTAACTTGATTTCAACATCCAGAAAATGTGTTTTTTTTACATCCGGAAAATACCTTTTCACCTTCCATTCAGAACCTAAATTGAACTTAACTTCAACCTTTGGAAAATACGTATTTTAGACGTCTTTTCAACTGAATTTTGCGGGGCGCATTTTTGAGGGAGCCGCATTTTTTGATTTTGCCTATGGCGGTAGAACGCCAAGGACCGGCCCTGCTTTCACTCCAAGGTTTTTTTCTACAACCACAATGCAGTTCATTAGTCTTAACACCATAGATTAAAATCTAAAAGTAATTTTTTCCCACATGTGATTTCTTACAATGATTTTGCTTTGTTTGTTGCATATGCTTAAGGTTCCCATATGGCTAAAGTTATCCAATATTTGGATGTGTTCTTAGGAAACCCTCCACTTGAGTTCTTATGATGTGGAATGATTGATTGCCTAAAATCTGTAGGTTATGCTATTCAAGTTGAAATAGGGCTGCTCCGGCTCCTTGTCTGTAACCTACACATTTCTTAGTGTAAAAAAACTACCCAGGGGGCATTTCTAGATGAGCCAAAGTTTTGCATTTAGGCCTACAGTAGGTTGGACTTTGTTTGTTGCTTAAATCAATCAATTATACAATCTTGGGGAAGCTGCTCTGAAAATATAGTTTACCAAGCTACCAATTACTTCACACTGGAAGAAGTTAAGCTACACTAAAGCTATCCTAAAGAAACATATAGTTTACTTCACTAAAGTTACTATGAAAAAGTACATCATTCACTACATCCAAACTACTTAGCAAAAAATTGTCATATCTAAATCTGAAATGTCATAGACTACAAATTGCAAGAACAGATCACTCTGGAGTCAGGTGTTAACAGAATATGTAATTTAGCCTACACAAAAACAATGTTTCAAGTGATAATTAGGCAAGTCTGATGCCGGAAAAAATGAAATTCTTGCCTACACCCGTTTTTATTTGTGCAAAAACGTAGTTTGGAGTTCGACTAGTTAGCTACATGTCAAAAAAAGTAAATAACGACTGAAAACACTACCAATATTTGAATTTAGGTCAACTACCACCAAGCTTCTGCAAAATGTAGTTTAGTTGAAAACGTGTAGTTGATTACTTCCCAACACTGAGAATATATAGGCTAATATTGATTCAACAAACCAATTTATGTGGTTCGTGATTGCAACGTGAACTCATTGTCGCTAGATGGAGATACTAGGCAAGACTGTTGCCTTATGCCTCTGCGCAATTACGCACACTTGGGTAACCTAACATCGTTCCATAATATGGCCATTAAAGATCTCCTTTTTCACTACAACACATCTTGTTGAAATGTATTCGTTGACAACAGAGATTTACCTTTCTTGACAGGCAACATATTTGTGCACACAAGCCGAAACATTWTTCAAAAGCTAGCCTGAGACAGATTTGCTTGTTGTTTTACCCTTGTGGTAGGTTACCTCCATGAGGAAATAGACAAATGGTGTTGGACTGGTAGTGGGGACAATATTTTCTGCCATGTGATATATGTCCGTTTCCTGARTAATGTCGTCTCTTTACCATAAAACACAATTTATTTCAGCTCTCCTCCCACTTCCCTGTCGCTCTCTGCCTCTAGTTACTCCACTATTCATATAGCATCACATATTTATATTTGTTGTGACGCGTATTCTGCAAGACTGCGCACTGATGCACAGTAGTTCAACTTTTAACAGCAGGCACAGAGGCGCTCTCTTATTTTCTGGTGACGGACTAGTGGGAGATGAGAAGCCTGTTCATTCGGCATTGTTTGCTACAGCTCTACGCAAAAGATACATGTGGATATTTTTTCCAGGTTCGAATGAAGCTTAGCCTATAGGCCTATACATTTGTGTCAAACATTTAAGAAGATCTGAAAACTTTTCGTTTTCCTTTGTTTTGCAGTCTTTTACGCACGCAGTTTCCTACGCAAGTATCCTAGCGTAGACTAGTTGCATTAATACAGGCCAACTATATTCATTCAGATTTTCTTGGAGTAAATCAACAATATAGGCTACACGGACAAGTATGTGGGGAATAACGAGGAGGCGATATGCTGATTGCAATGGCTCGGAGGCCAGTGAGGAGACCGGGATTGTCCTGAACATCGGTGGAGTAAAACAGGTGTTATGTGGGGATGTGCTGAACCGTTTTCCGGAGACCCGACTAGCGGAACTGTGGAACACCTCTAAGGGGTGTTTGGAGGACTTATCCWCGCTTTGTGACGACTATGACTCAGGGAAAGGTGAATTTTATTTTGACAGAGACCCGGACGCGTTTAAGTGTATAATTGAGCTGTATTACTACGGGGAGATACATATTAAACGGGGCATCTGTCCAATTTGTTTCGTAAAGGAGATGGAGTTCTGGAAAATCGACGTATATTTCCTGGACGATTGCTGTAAAGGCGACCTACAGGAGGCGGAGGACGAGCTTGCAGAGATTGCCGAGAAGGTTCAAACTATTCTGGTCGACCGGGAAGGGGACCCCTCTGCCAGGGGCTGGCAATGTTTCCAAATGTGCTTGTGGAAGCTTTTGGAGAAGCCGGAGTCGTCGCTGTCCGCGCGCGTCATCGCCATAGTGTCTTTCCTCTTCATCCTCATCTCCTCGGTGGTGATGTGCGTAGGCACCATCCCTGACCTGCAGGTGGAGGACGCTGAGGGCAATCACATGGAGCACCCGATCTTGGAGGCCATCGAGACCGCGTGTATCGGCTGGTTCACCGTTGAATACGTCCTGCGCTTGATATCGTCCCCGAATAAAGTGAAATTCGTCCTGTCCTTCATGAACATCATAGACTTCATGGCCATCATGCCCTTTTACGTGGTGCTGACTTTGACGTCTCTGGGCACGGCTATGATGGAGCTGGCTAATGTGCAGCAGGCGGTGCAGGCGCTGCGCATCATGCGCATTGCGCGCATCTTCAAGCTGGCGCGCCACTCCTCTGGGCTGCAGACTCTCACCTCGGCCCTGAAAAGCAGCTTCAGCGAGCTGGGGATGCTGCTCATGTACATGGGCGTGGGCGTCTTCTTGTTCTCGGCAATGGCCTACACCTTGGAGCAGAGCCACCCGGAGACCATGTTCACCAGCATCCCYCAGTCCTTTTGGTGGGCCGTCATCACCATGACCACCGTGGGATATGGAGACATCTACCCCAAGACCACGCTGGGTCGGTGCAACGCGGCCGTCAGCTTCCTCTGCGGGGTGATTGCCATCGCGCTGCCCATACACCCTATCATAAACAACTTCGTCATATTCTACAATAAGCAGCAGGTGCTCGAGACCGCGGCCAAACACGAGATCGAACTGATGGCGCTGCGTTCCAGCGAGGCAGGTGCAGAGGAGAGCGGGCCCCACATACAGCGCAGATCCGTCGGTGTCGCGGCCGGAGTGTGGGACAATGCCATGCGCTCCTGTCACAGTGACACCTACATTCCCCTGCTGAAAGACCCTAGAGCAGGAATACAAACCCCAAGCTTGGACAGAAGCTTTGACAGTTCATAGCTGAGTAAAATCACCCCTCTTCACAGCGCACAGCTTTAATGGACCTACAGTATATGCCCCAAAACATCCATTGCGATATCACAAAAGATAATAAAATCACTATAAAAAACTTGGTGAACCATTGTAAAATGTCTCAAAATATAAGTTCATTAGTGTAATAATGTCACTTTTCCAAAATACATTAACACATAATTTGAAAAAACACAGAAAGAAAAGACAATACAAGAAATGGGTGATGGAACAGTGTAAATAATAGAGTAGGAACTTTTACGATGTGGTTATTATAAATATAGACTAGTGGTTGGTTCATGTTTACGCTGGACTATTGGTGTAGGCCAGGAGTCTCCAACCAGGAGTCTCCAACCTTTTCTAGCATGAGAGCTACTTTAAAAAAACGAAACGTGGCTAGTTACAGATTTTTTTCTAGCTTTCAAATAGGCACATTCTTCTCTTCTCCTCTCCCCTGCATGTCTTCCTCGGGTCCTTGAAGAGAAAGTATTGCACTGTTTTCACTCTCAGTATACCTGGTAAATWATTTTTAATAAACAACTCTAAGGGGAGCCCTATAAAATCTGTGATTTCTTCCCCAAAGTATGTTTTATATTTTCCTGAATTATGTATTCTCAGTTAGTTTTTTTCTGCTTTTAGATATTATTATTTTTTGTTCACTCTCAAAATTACAATTGTTCATGGAGAAACAGTGAAATTGGATGTTCTGAGTCCATGTCAATGCTTAAATCACATCAAAATATTTTCTTTTTTACGTCTGGAAGAAAACTAACACATTTCGATTTTTGAGTGTATTTCCCCTTTAATTGCGCATCTGGCCCTTTAATTGCTCATCTGCAAGTGAGGAATGTGCTGTCTAATGTGCTGGTCTAGTGATGGTTCTGTACCTCTACTGCTCATTTCATGGCAAATTTAATGTCAATGTTGCTTTGATTGCGTAGTAGCTGGGAGCTTACGGTGTCTGATAATTGTGAGATTTATTTATGACAATTTGCGGTGGAACACTTCAACATTGCATGTACTTTCAGAATTGTTTGGTGAGCTGCTCATAGGTGGGCTGCGCGCTATTGGTAGCTCAAGGTCGACCTGTTGGATACCCTTGGTGTAGGCCTATAGCCGAGGCTACTTGACAGTCATCTCATGTGTGATTGTATAAGGTCTAAGTGCTGCAAGAACAGTACTCTGTCACTCCTCCTCTTTACAACCTTGGACTGACAGTCATATTGACCTAATCACCGGTGTATTGATAAGCGGGTCGACGTGGTGCTGAACAGCGCCATGTGCGACGCAGTCCACTGCATATGCATAACATTATACAGTGCGTCTAATTTTCCTCTGTAAAAAAAGTATATTAAAAGTGATTTAACTATGAATGTCTATTCTCTATTGCATTTTTTTCTGTAGGCACTAGATGCTCCTATATCTACAGATATACATGTATATATCCCACTGGGCACAGACGTCAGTTCACCATCTAGTTTTGATTTATATTTGGTTGACATTTCATTGAACTCCTCACATTGCATTTTGGGGATGAAATGACTTGGAAACCATGTTGAGTCAACACATGTTTGCTCAGTGGGAAGTTATAATGTGTAGCCTAATAAAATGAGATACAGTATCAGCAGACTTGTCAGCTGTGACTCTGTATTCATCTAACTAAAGTCATCATACCTCAAAGAAAAGAGCATGCAGGGTATCCCACCATTTCATCTGCATTGGTTTGCAAGCAGGCTTTGGTACAACTTTACCCATTCAGTTGAAGTTTATGTTTAGTTCATTAAATCTTCTCACGTTCAGTTTTCCTGTAAATTCTTCATTCATTTCAGCCTGAGATACTTACAGGCAAACACTGTCTTTATACAGTATGTGTCTATTTAAAGTGGGGTGAGGTCGACCTTCCAATGCCAGATAGAGAACATTCCTTGGCTCTAGGACATTTCAGTAATGGGTTTAAATTTTGCAGCAGCCCCCGAAGCCTCCCCTGAGGGTGTAGGGTATATGTGGCATCAGGGGTGCAACTTTCACTGGGGACGGAGGGGACATGTCCCCCCCACATTCTGAAATTGCATTTTTGTCCCCCCCCAGTTTTATAATTGGAATGTGATACAAAATGAGGCAACGGTGTGCTTTAGGACCATGCGGACACCTCCGAGCGGTTGGGTAGGCTGTTTGGAGTGTTTATCTCCGCCAAATTATAATAATACAAATAAAAAAATACATTATGTCCCCCCAACTTCTAAAACCAAAGTTGCGCCCCTGTGTGGCATACTTGATCGCTGAGTAAAGGCGTCCACATACTTCCCAGCCAAAACAGTTCGGAATAGTTTGTGCATATATTATGACACATTTTGTTACGTTTTTGTTCGTTTTGGACTTCAGTGAGGGTTTTTTAAGCTGTTAGGGCATGTAAAAAATAAATAAATCTTGAGGCAAGCCAATGTTTGGAGCCAAAGTCTAAGCCCCTTCGTCAGTGATTGGTCAACAGTAGGGATTCTTCAATAAAAATCTGTTGTCATTCAACGAGAGAGGGCTCGTTTTTATGCACATTTTTTCATTGGGATATACTGCACCAAACATCTCCTCGGCAAAAACAACAAAATTAATGACAGATTTCTTGAGTTTTCTTAGATGAATTCTGTCTATTCTGAGGAAGTTTATACTGGCTATGGCATCTCAAAATTGACAAACGGTAGGCCTACTATTGCCACTTATTTCTTGTTTTTCAAGTGAAAGTCTTTTAAGGGAGTATGGGAGCACACTCGTTTGATTCGGCTAGCCTACTTTGGCTAGGTACTAGCCGAACTGAACGAACTGAAGCATGCTGACGCTTTTAAGCTGCTGTGGGTAGGGAGAGAATGGGAGGGAGGACAGGGGTGGATGCAAGTTAGCAACAGCTTGTCAGGCTGTCCACCCACACACACACACACACATACACTTCCGCTTAGGGGCCCCTATCTCCTCCTGCAGTGGCCAGCATGCACTCACACAATGTCAGGGCTAGTGGGAGAGGCCTTTAACTCCCTGACAGGTGGAGCTATAATGTTAAATGCTCTTATTGTGTAGCGGGACAATGTCTCTCTCTCCCTGCCCCTCATACATGCATGAGAGGGAGATCATCTCACTGCACAATGAGAGGAATTGATGCACACACGTATCCACCAGACTGATGTTTAGGGCATGTCACAAGCGCCATTTTTTCCCTAGCTTTCAAACAGCAACATTCTTCTCTTCTTTTTCTCCCCTGCATCTCTTCCTCGGGTCCTTAAAGATAAAGTATTGCACTGTTTTCTGTCAGTATACCTGGTAAAATAATGGTTAATAAACAACTCTAAGGGGGGCCTGATAAAATCTGTAACTTCTTCGCCAAATTATGTTTTATATTTTTCCCAAATTATGTTTTCTCAGTTGTATTTTTCCTYGTTTTAGGTTGTTTTTCACTCTCAAAATTACAATTGCTCCAAAAGAAACAACTAAATTGGATGTTCTGAGTCCATGTCAATGCTTAAATCACTTCAAAATATTTTATTTTTTAGGTCTGGAAGAAAACGAACACATTTAGATTTTTGACTGTATTTCCCCTTTAATTGCACATCTGGCCCTTTAATTGCTCATCTGCAAGTGAGGAATGTGCTGTCTAATGTGCTGGTCTAGTGATGGTTCTGTACCTCTACTGCTCATTTCATGGCAAATTTAGAAAATAACAAATAATAGATGCAAATGATATACTTTCCAAGTGTATTTCCAAATACATTCCAATATTCAACTAAAAACATATCTAAATACTTTCCTCCAAATGTCTTTGAAAGTAAATGAAATACCCTAAAATAATATTTGAGCCCAGGTCTGACACACACACACTGCATTACATGAACCTGTGTACTTTGACAGTTTTAAAGAATACAGATTCTCAGCATTGGACTTCAGAGGTCCGTGCAAAATGGGAGACACACACACACACACACACACACACACACACACACACACACACACACACACACACACACACACACACACACACACACACACACACACACACACACACACACACACACACACACACACACACACACACACACACACACAGCTGACTCACTGAGTCTGAATGTTTTCTTTTGAATCAATTACATGGATCAGTGTTGAGTTACACAGCAGCAAGCATTGTGATTATAAACAAATAGAGATATAATTCCTGTCCCAGCCCCCTCTCTTTCCCTCTGTCATTTTAGGACTTCGATTTTTGACTAATGTCACATTCTAAAAATAGAACTAAAGGAAGAACGAGACCTAGACTGGTCAGTCTAGTTGTTCAGTGTCATCAATTCAGATGTGTAACTGATATTATATTTGACCTTGAACTGAATACTTCATTGCAAATCAATTTTGCTAAACGGATCCAATACTATTCAAGAATCTTAAAGGATTACTCAAAAACTAGTGGACTAAAGAACAAAATACTAAACGATAGCTTGAGTGAACTATCCCATTAAGTAAAACAAATTTCAGGTGACATGTAAAATGATTGAAATTGAACAGCTTCTTTAAAACAATCCCTCAGCAATGCTGGGGATGACTGCTGCCATTGTTGAGCTCTGGATAAAAGTTAGTAATATATCTATTGTCTAAGGGCAGACCGAGGGTGGTATGTGGTATATGTAAACAGGGGRGCAACTTTCACTGGGGATGGGGACGGGGGACATGTCGCCCCCCCCCCACATTCTGAAATTGCATTTTTGTCCCCTCCAGTTTTATAATTGGAATGTGATACAAAACGAGASAACGGTGTGCTTTAGGACCATGCGGATGCCTCTGAGCAGTCGGGTAGGCTGTTTGGAGTGTTTATCTGACTGGATATTTTAAATAAAATGATGTCGTCCCCCCACTTCTAAAACCAAAGTCGTGCCCCTGTATGTAAATGATGTCGAGGTATCGAATTCTGCATGAAATAGACAGTAGTAGCATTCATTTGAAAAAGGATGCTGGAAGGTAAAGCCAAGGCTCAAAGAGACATATTCCCCACCCGGTGGGAGAGATATTTTCAGATGCGGGGAATGGGTAAGGTAATCTCCTAAATGATTGCAGATTTAGGAGGAATGGAAACCGTCTACAAAACCATTATAATTTTCAGAACATTGATATTTTTTCCTGAACAGAAAAGTTGAAAAGCACGCATATGTGCACTCAGAAGGCAGCTTGACTCATAGAGATCRGTGAAAATGCAAAAAAAAATATATAAATCATCACAAAGATTAAACCGGACCTTTCTCCAAGCGAAAAGATTCAAATGGATATGACTTCTGAAAAACAACTAGACACAACTTTGTACCTTTCTGAAATTTCTCCATCTCTCTCTCTCTCATTATTACTTACATTGTCAAAGTATACATATCGAAAAATAAAAATAAAATATATATGTATATATATACAAAATATATATATATTTATTTATATTTATATATAAATAAATGGTGGGACCATAGTAGTGGACATGGGATAACCATTAACAACAACTACAACAACAATATTAATCAGAACAAAAATACATTAAAGCAACAGTAGTAGACCAGTCTCAACATGACTGAGAAGACACATGACCTGGTATGAAAGACAAAACAAAACAAGATGAGAAATATTATCAACATTACTTTGCACTTTTCACTGGCTGTCCCTCAGGCTGTGGCAGGAGGACACATATTTGGCTGCTAAAACTGCACATTTTGGCTTTTCACCCAATAAATATTTAATTTTTTCTTCATCTTTTATAGTTTCTAATTCTTTGTATTGAATTATAATTTTGGGAAATAAATATTATCTTAGGTCTGAGTATTTGTCACAGTGTAATAGGAAATGCAGCTCTGTCTCTACCTCTCCCCTGGAGCAGAGTGAGCACAGCCTGTCCTCTCTGGGCAGCCAGGTTTGTCTGTGACAACCGGTCTCTATAGCCAGACTGTGCTCACTTCTGCTGAGTCTGTACCTAGTCAATGTTTTCCTCAGTTTTCTATCAGTCACAGTGGTCAGATAGTCTGCCACCATGTACTGTCTGTTTAGAGCCAAATAGCATTGAAGTTTGGTGGTTGTGGTGTCTTTCCAATAGGTGATATATTTTTATTTTTGTTTTGTGATGATTTGGTTGGGCCAGATTTTCTGAGGGCTGTCCTGAGGCTTTATGGGGTTGGTTTGGGTTGGTGAACTGAGCCTCAGAACCAGCTGGCTGAGGGGACTCTTCTCTCGTTTCATCTCTTGACATTGTAGAGCTGTGTGATGGAATGTTTTGGGGTCACTTGTTTTTAGATGGTTGTAAAATTTGATGGCTCTTTTTTCTATTCGAATGAGGCCCAATTCTGCCCTACATGCAGAATTTTTCTGAGTTTTTCTTTGTACTTGCAATACAGTCTTGCAAAACTCTGCATGCAATATTTCAATTGGATGTTTGTCCCATTTAGTAAATTCATGATTAGAGAGTGGACCCCATACTTCACTGCCATATAGAGCAATTGGTTCTATAACTGATTGAAACATTTTGAGCCAGATTCTAATTGGAATTTCGATTTTGATGTTCCTTTTAATGGCATAGAATGCTCTTCTTGAAAGCTACCTGTGTTGCTGATATTTAGTCCTAGATATGTGTAGTTTTTGGTGTGTTCTAATAGAACTGTGMCCAAATAGAATTTATATTTGTCATCCTTATTTCCGGACCTTTTTTGGAATATCATTATATTTGTTTTTTTTAGGTTAACGGTCAGAGCCCAGGTCTGACAGAACCTGTGAAGACGATCTAGGTGCTGCTGTAACCCCTCTTTAGTGGGAGACAGCAGCACCAGGTCATCTGCGTACAGCAGACACTTGATTTCAGTGTTGTGTAGGGTGATACCAGGTGCTGCCGATTCTTCTAATGTTTTTGCCAATTCATTAATGTAGATGTTAAATAATGTTGGACTTATTGGGCAGCCCTGTTTCACTCCCCGCCCCTGAGAGAAGAAGTCTGTTTGCTTGTTGCCAATTTTAACCGCACATCTGTTTTTAGTGTACATTGATTTAATAAAATCATATGTTATCCCTCCAATACCACTTTCTATTAGTTTATAAAAAAGACCTTCGTGCCAAATTGAATCAAATGCTTTCTTGAAATCTACAAAACACGAGTAGATTTTGCCTTTGTTTTGGTTAACTTGTTTATCAATTAGAGTGTGGAGGGTGTAAATGTGGTCTGTTGTACGATCTTTTTAGAAATCCAATCTGGCTTCTGCTCAGGACGTTGTGTTCGTCTCTCTCTCTCTTTCTCATATATATATATAGTAAATATACATTTTCCCGTCAAACGCACTGTATGGGGCACCAGTGCCAATGTTCAATATGACGCAGATGGCATGTAGCCTACAGAACGAGCACAATTCCATTTCACGAAGAATGATAAGGAATGACTCATTTATCCAGGCCTATAGCTTATATACTATAATTTTCAACAACATCAACAGCTGATTAAACCCAAGGGGCCACAGAAATTAGACTAAATGCAAAATCTTCATCAGATATAAATCAATCAATATAATTAGGGCCCATAACAATTAAAACCTCTTTCTGTAATTAACACGGAGAGAGAATATAAAGAATATAAATATAAATCTCTTGATGTATTTTCTTATAGGGCTCGTTAAAACTTTATGATTGCATGCACACAATAACCTTTCAGCAGCATTGAAGATGATAGAGCTAATGGGAACATGGCGTGATGCCACGTCTTTGCTCCCGGCCCTGGGGAAACGTGTTTCCCGGACAACAGTGCAGGAGGAGGAGAGAACAGTGGTTGGTGTGTGAAGGCGAATAGCAATAAATGCTAGCTGAAGGACGTTATAATAGAATCGCATACCCTCTGGTTGAAGGTTAAACAGCTATGAGCAGGCCTAGGGTGAACTGCTTGGAGGGATGGTTCCCCAGACCCAGGTTAATCTTCTACCAATGATGCAAATTACATTAATTGCTGGTCAAATAATCTCTTGTGGACAGCCTACGAAAATGAACGTCTGACCAAATTAAATTACTGGGCACATGACAAGACCGTGAATACCCACACACCCTCCCCCCCATCTCTCTGAGGCACTTTACCCTCTCTAGCAGTGTCTCAGTCCGTGCCCTTTGCTGACAGACGAGCCAGGTGCAAAAATGTTTTACGGAGGGCCATGTTATTTTAGCGCTGTCTCAATTCAGTTGATAAATTTACAGGCTTATCATTAAGAAAATTGGTCACAAGAGACCGAGACCATAGATATAGATAGAAGTGGTTTTACAAGAGGCCGAGACCATAGAGATAGATAGAAGTGACTTTACAAGAGGCCGAGACCATAGAGATAGATAGAAGGGCTTCACAAGAGTCGAGACCATAGAGATAGATAGAACTGCTTCAGGCAAGTTGCTGGTTGATTCCCTCCACGACTGATTTTCTCATCGCGAGAGACAATTATATTTTATGAACCGGAACAACCTTCTTCTCAAGTGTCTCGTCCAATGATCGCAAAATGATTTGGGGTTGAAGTAAAAAAAACAATAACATTATTGAGTGACTGTTTCATTAAGCATAGGCCATGGTTCCTCTGGGGCTTAATATTTATTTCACACGTTAGATTTACTCAGATATGCATTTACCATGAATCATTATGTGACAGCAAAGTCTGCATAATGACAATGAACGCGCCTAGACTAATACCTTGGGGTAATGTAACACTCCCACTTGTGCGATGTTGATGGAAATACTGTGCAAATAGCAATAAAACAAGCACAAATATACATGGACGGATGGACCTAAAGTTGCCAATTCAGATGGATGAAGTGCTTCGACTACAAGCATAGATGTAAATACTGTACATGAATCTGTACGTTGAGTAAGCAAGTACTTACTATACAGCTCATGATAAATTCCCATTCCCGAATTCCTGTCTGAATTCCTGTCCATTGGGGGCATCCCAGGAAAATCCAAACCTCCCGGACACTCCAAGGCCATTTAGTAAGTTTCTAACAACCTTACCATCTGTGACACTTTGTTGTCATCATCTTGAGCCCGATGCTTTTGTCTTGACCTTTTTGTTGTCATCACCTTGACCCTGTTCTTGTTCACTTGATCATCACCTTGACCCTGTTCTGTTGTCATCACCTTGACCCTGTTCTGTTGTCATCACCTTGACCCTGTTCTGTTGTCATCACCTTGACCCTGTTCTGTTGTCATCACCTTGACCCTGTTCTGTTGTCATCACCTTGACCCTGTTCTGTTGTCACCACCTTGACCCTCTGTCTCCCGATTCTTTGATGCTCATGCTTCAAAACAAACAGGGTTGAAGAGCAGTAGACGCGTCGGTCAGGGGCCCAGAACCGGACCCCACTAAACCTGTATCAACAACAGCTGAGCGCTCTGTAATAGACGAAAGGTTAAATCCCACCAGGATAGACGGAGCCAGAAAAAATCTTCCAATCACACACACAACGCCCCTCCCCCCCCAATCATCTCTTTAGAAGAGATTATAAATGCACTTTATATGTCCCCTCACATCTTATCTATGAGAGCTAATGAAGTAGAAATTTTCTTTTCTTTGAACTTATAAGACTTAATTATAGTGTAAGAGGGCAGAGAAGGTGTTGCTGCATAGTATATATTTAGATGGCAGCTTAGGCGAGAGGACAAAGATATCTTAACAAAAAGCCACAGCACGAAGGTGTGTGGTCTAATTGCATAGCACAGGATCAGGGAGGAGGAAAAGGTTAGCCAGTATTTCCGCCATTGCAGGCAGACTTCAGCCTGCCAAAGGGTAAGAGTGAGACCTGSCAGTCTATAACTATAGCCACTCTGTAACTAGCTTCCACCTGTCCAAACCGCTCAGATCTACAGGAGGGACTAAAGAGGCTCGGGGCCGACAGAACTACTGTTAAGTCCTTCAACAGAAAGGTGAAACCTGCCAGTTTCCCTCACTACTACTCTCTCTCATTAGCCAAAGCACGTCACTGCCTGGTTGCGGCCGGTGTTAAATTCCTAGTCTGTCATCTCTTGTCTCGTCATGTGATTGTTTTGGCTGCGTTTAGTTCTGCAAGGTCAATGAGATGGATGCCTGGGCTGTACTGCTCTCCATCATGGCTCTAAGAGAAATGTAAAACAACAGTGTGCTCAATTTAAGCTGTCCCAACATTCGCACTCAGACTTTCTTGTTTTGTGTGAGCAATAGAGTTGGATGATAGTCAAAGTTGGCTAGGGTCAATTCAAGTTTTCAATTGAGTCAATTCCAGGAAGTAAGTTGAAATAGCATTTAATGATCTAAAAAGGGCATAAAAAAAAATCTGTTGTTTTCAATTAGGGAGGAATTCTGACCCAAGTTTAAACCTCTCTAGGATGAGAGTGGCGCTAGCGGCACTCCCCCCCACCCCCACTGAAAAACAAGTGCCGCGAAATTCAAAAAAAATATTTTTTTTAAATATTAACTTTCACACATTAAAAGTCCAATACAGCTAATGAAAGACACAGATCTTTGTGAATCCAGTCAACATGTCCGATTTTTTAAATGTTTTTCAGGGAAGACACAATATGTAAAGATGTACATCTATTACCTAAAAACACATTAGCATAATCCACCATTTTTTATTTGTCCACCAACACCAGTAGCTATCACCAATTCGGCTAAACTAAGATATTTATAGCCCTAACCAATAAAAAAAGGCCTCAGGGTTTTTTAATTTATAGTGCCTGTGAACGTGCAATCGACCCGATTCAAATCGTCATCACGTAAAGCCATCCAGGGGAAGACGTAAGCAGTGTCCGTATAGTCATAGCAATAACAGTGGCCTTTTAACTGGACTCCAGAACAGTGGGCCAAAATTTCTGGAATCTGACTCCATGTCAGGGAAATTGTGTAGTAATGGGCTCTGTTCCACTTAGAGACAAATTTCAACTCCTATATAGAAACTATAGACTGTTTTCTATCCAATAATAATAATAATATGCATATTGTACGATCAAGACTTTGTGGGAAGCCGTTCAAAAAATTACACGATTAGCATAAATAGCCACAACAGCGCCCTCATCCCAACAGGTTAGCGTGTGTAAATGGACAGTAAAATCCCTTTTTTTGCACTTTTTCTCTATGCTTATTCTGACCTTGAACTTAAGCAGGAGAATAGCATGCTATTCACCCTCTATTCTTTGGGGTGGAGCTCAAGTAAATGAAGGTGTGTCTACAGATACACCGTATTCCGATTGCCTTTATTCCCTAATAATACATCATGAATAAAGTCTAGCGAACCTACCGGTTCCAAGTGGAAAAAGCATCTACTTAATTTTTTAAGACAGAAATAGAACCATTCTCCATGCACTTGTAATATAACAACTTGATAAGAGCTATTGTTAACAGCTCAATGAGTAATCTGTTTGCAGAAGGGGATTGTAAAATATAATGACAGTGTTTTTAGATCTAGTTTACCTTATAATCGCTGGAGACAAATGTGAAACCAGTCATATGGCAAACTCTGAAGCATATCAACTTATCAACTTTCCCACAGGAATGTTTATGAAATGCTTTGCCATTGTGCTGAATTTTTAATGTACAGACTTTTAATTTTCAGGGATGAGCACTCTCGAATGTCTTAATTATAGGCTACCCCGACTTTCTCTGTTTCCCATTTCTATCATGTTAAAAATGAGTCACTATCACTATCGACCGTCAGTAGACCTAATAACCACACATATTACACTGTCAATTTACTGTTAGTTTCCTTCAGTTGGTATAGTCTGCATTATCATTCCATTTATTTACATTGTTTTTCGTTTACCTTCATCTCCCGCTGAGCACTGACGTCAATTCAATATCTACTTCACGTTGGTTCAACGTAATGTCATTGAAATGAAGTGGAAACAATGTTGATTCAACTAGTGTGTGCACAGTGGGTTGCTTCCTTTGTAAACGCTGTCACGGCTGTGTGGTTTTTGCGGAGGATCATTAGTAACATTTGATTATTTATATATTTTTTAAAGACGTCGGCTCATTAAATCGCTATGGAGCGGGCGCAGACCAAGCCATAACAGCTTGAACCCGACGCATGGTGCAATACTTGGCCGCTCATCACACAGTTCCATGGTTGGTGCGGCAAAAGACAAGGGTATAGCCTGCTATTATTATACACTATTCTGCCTATTATAATTATATGTAATTAACAGCTTCGCCCCGCCCCCCCCCACCGCAGCTACTTGCCCAAGCCTCCCAGCTTCTCCTTCACCAAATCCAGACAGCAGATGTTCTGAAAAGCTACAAAACCTGGACCCCTACAAATCAGCTGGGCTAGAGACACTCTGGACCCTCTCTTTCTAAAATTATCCGCCGCCATTGTTGCAATCCCTATTACCAGTCTGTTCAACCTCTCTTTCGTATCGTCCGAGATCTCTAAAGATTGGAAAGCTGCCGCGGTCATCCCCCTCTTCAAAGGGGGTGACACTCTAGACCCAAACTGTTATAGACCTATATCCATCCTGCCCTGCCTTTCTAAAGTCTTCGAAAGCCAAGTTAATAAACAGATCACTGACCATTTCGAATCCCACCGTACCTTCTCCACTGTGTAATCCGGTTTCCGAGCTGGTCACGGGTGCACCTCAGCCACGCTCAAGGTATTAAACGATATCATAACCGCCATCAATAAAAGACAGTACTGTGCAGCCGTCTTCATCGACCCGGCCAAGGCTTRCGACTCTGTCAATCACTGTATTCTTATCGGCAGACTCAACAGCCTTGGTTTCTCAAATGATTGCCTTGCCTGGTTCACCAACTACTTCTCAGATAGAGTTCAGTGTGTCAAATCGGAGGGCCTGTTGTCCGGACCTCTGGCAGTCTATGGGGGTACCACAGGGTTCAATTCTCGGGCCGACTCTTTTCTCTGTATACATCAATGATGTCACTCTTGCTGCTGGTGATTCTTTGACCCACCTCTACGCAGACGACATCATTCTATATACTTCTGGCCCTTCTTTGGACACAGTGTTAACTACCCTCCAGACGAGCTTCAATGCCATACAACACTCCTTCTGTGGCCTCCAACTGCTCTTAAACGCCAGTAAAACTAAATGCATGCTCTTCAACCAATCGCTGCCCGCACCTGCCCGCCCGACTAGCATCACTACTCTGGACGGTTCTGACTTAGAATATGTGGACAACTACAAATACCTAGGTGTCTGGCTAGACTGTAAACTCTCTTTCCAGACTCAAATTAAACATCTCCAATCCAAAATGAAATATAGAATCGGCGTCCTATTTCGCAACAAAGCCTCCTTCACTCACACCACCAAACATACCCTCGTAAAACTGACTATCCTGCCGATCCTCGACGATGTAATTTACAAAATAGCCTCCAACACTCTACTCAGCAAACTGGATGTAGTCTATCACAGTGCCATCCGTTTTGTCACCAAAGCCCCATATACCACCCACCACTGTGACTGTGACCTCGCTACATATTCGTCGCCAGACCCACTGGCTCCAGGTCATCTATAAGTCTTTGCTAGGTAAAGCTCCGCCTTATCTCAGCTCACTGGTCACAATATCAACACCCACCCGTAGCACGCGTTCCAGCAGGTATATCTCACTGGTCATCCTCAAAACCAACACCTCCTTTGGCCGCCTTTCATTCCAGTTCTCTGCTGCCAATGACTGAAACGAATTGCAAGTTGGAGACTTATATCTCCCTCACTAACTTTAAACATCAGCTATCTGAGCAGCTAACCAATCACTGCAGCTGGACACAGCCCATCTGTAAATAGCCCATTCAATCTACCTACCTCATCCCCATATTGTTTATATTTACTTTTTTTCTCTTTTGCACACCAGTATCACTACTTGCACATCATCATCTGCGCATCTATCACTGCAGAGTTAATCTGCTAAATTGWAATTACTTTGCTACTATGGCCTARTTATTGCCTTACCTCRTCACGCCATTTGCACACACTGTATATATATACTTTTTTTCTATTGTGTTATTGACTGTACGCTTGTTTATTCCATGTGTAACTATGTGTTGTTGTTTGTGTCGCACTGCTTTGTTTTATCTTGACCAGGTCGCAGTTGTAAATGAGAACTTGTTCTCAACTGACCAACCTGGTTAAATAAAGTTGAAATAAAAAATGTATTACTTTTTTACATTTTTTATTTACATTCATCCTTTTCACCGTTTTCTTTCTGTCATGCATAAAGACGCTCCAAACCTGTTTTTTTWAAATGATTTATAAATACTTTCCTAAACCTATATAATCTAGAACTGGTGCTGAACTGGAGACAAATATGCATATATTTAGATGGCTCCCGACTGGTGCAGCGGTCTAAGGCACTACAGCTCAGTGCTCGAGGCGTCACTACAGACCCTGGTTCAATTCCAGGCTCTATCACAACTGGCCATGATTGGGTGGCGCACAATTGGCCCAGAGTTAACCCGGGTTTGGCCGGGGTAGGCCGTCATTGTAAATAAGAATTTGTTCTTAACTGACTTGCCTAGTTAAATAAAGGTTCAATTAAAGAAATACAATTAAAATATATCCCTAATATTCTGAACCAGTTCTCTCAATATGTTCTAGGGAGTCTGTCGATAAAATTCTAACTGAAAGGTACACCATTTTTAAGGGATGGCTTAAGATACTGTACAGTACTGATAACCCTATTGAATGAAAACTCAATGACAAAATCTGTTGAAAGGGCAAGTGGGAGGGTTTCAACTGTTGAATGAAATGTATTCAGAGCGCGCAAAGTAGCCGCACCTGCAGAGCTGGTGACTGAATAAATTAAATCTGAATAGAAAATACTGAGAACTGTGTAGGAAAGGTGTGTGTAGGAAATGTGTACATTTCCTAAGTATGAATCGGCCCCTTAATGAACTGAATTTCCATTCACTGTCTGAATTGAAAACAGAATTGACCCCAACCCTGAGTCAGACAACAATGTCCATTAATTATAATCCACATAATAATTCACATTTCTGATTGTTACAGGACTATCTTCATGCTTTAGCATACAGGTGTAGGATCTTAATTTGCTATCATTGAAGTATGATGAGTAGGTTCACCCTTAAAGTAAATTTATGCTTGATCTGAAAATGTAGTCAGACGCTACATATTGAGGGTGTGACGCAATTGCGTAGCCTCCAGAGGCCACATCTTGTAACAGTGAGGAGGTATAGCTACATTGACATGATTTGTGGACGGTAGGTGGGGGTGGATGGTCCTGTATAAACACAAACTCACTTCCTTGACAACTTCCTTCACAACAACTCTGCTCTGTTCCGCGAAGCGCAAGAAGTATGAATTCCCTTGCTGCGCAGCCGTATCACCTTAAGTGCTGCACGGCCAATGCAGATGGCAGATTGACCATGTAGCGCCTTTAAACCTTGCTCTCTCTCTGTGTGTGTGTGTGTGTGTGTGGCCGTGTGTGTGTGTGTGTGTGGCTGCAGGTAGGTATTTAATGAGCATGTCTCTTCCTCCTCTCACCCAGCTGCAGGTAGGTATTTAATGAGCACGTCGCTACCTCCTCTCACGTTTGATAGAGCTTTGAACATCTACAACAAATAAAATGACCATGAACTGTGGGATTTCAAGGGCGCTGACATAAGAAATCCGACATGTGGGGTCTATTGAAAATAAACGTGTCAATGCTTTGAGTACAGAAAAATTAAGTCTACAGTACATTGATAGGCCGTCATTGTAAATAATAACTTGTTCTTACTAGTTCAATTAAAAAATAAAAATGATAGTGGGAAACAATACTGTTTGCTTTCCCAAATTGCACCCTATTCCCTTTATAGTGCACTACTTTTTACTAGGGCCAATATGGCTRTGATCAAAAGTAGGGCACTATGTAGGGAATAGGATGCCATTTGGGAGGCTTCCTCCTGTGCTGTATGCAGAAAGAGTCTGAATGAATGCTGATCTACAGTAGGATCAGTTTGGCCCTTTAGATCAAACAATAGTATTTGTGTCTTACAGGATTGGGATAAATTCCATTTAAATTTAGTCAGTTCAGGAATTAAATTTAAATTCCAATTCCTTTGTAAAAAAAAAACATCACACATTTTTGGAGGGAATTTCAGTTTTTCTGGGTTTTTCGGAACTTTCTGAATTGGCTGAATTGAAATAGAATTGACCTTACACTGCTCTCGTAACAGCAGCGTTAAGGTCCGTAGTTGTGAGCCATGATCATTGCTTTACCACAATGGCATATGTATTCAAAAAGGTGCCAGGATTCAGACAAGACCTTAGTGGAGAGAGTATTTATATAAGGCACTGTAGTTCAGAGATGGAAGATGACAACCTCTTCATCAGGTGCTATGAATCATGATGGGGTGTATATCAATCAAACACTGTAAATCACAGCAATTCCATAAAGCATTTTTAGCCACAACTTGTTTTCAGTCTATTACTATAAAGCACTATAGCGTTCACAGCATTTTATTGAGATGCCATTCTCTATCCAAATGATTTTGACTGAAATATTTAGGTTGGCAATACGTTTCATTAAAAAAAATACATTTCAGTTTTTCAAATGTAGAATATGAAGTTATTATTTGTATTTATTTTATAAGGCAGAGTTATTGAGCACTTACTAGTCATACTCATATCACCCTCATTTGGAAAATGAATTACATTTTAACTCTTCATCTTGTAATGAACCATGTTTGTTTGGCGTAAAATCAAGATGGCCAAAACTATTTACAAGTGCATGAAAAGCCCTGCCAATAACATTTTAAAAGCCCTGCCAATAACCTTTTAAAGGCCCTGTTAATAACACTGTAAAAGCCCTGGCAATAACCTTTAAAAAGCCATGCCAATAATCTTTTAAAAGCCCTGTTAAATAACACTGTAAAAGCCCTGGCAATAACCTTTAAAAGCCATGCCAATAATCTTTTAAAAGCCCTGTTAATAACCTTTTAAAGCCCTTTAATACACAACTGTACAAAGGCCCTGGCACATAACCTTTAAAAAGCCATGCCAATAATCTTTTAAAAGCCCTGTTAATAACCTTTTAAAGGCCCTGTTAATAACACTGTAAAAGCCCTGCCAATAACCTTTAAAAAGCCATGCCAATAACCTTTTTTTGAATCACTGTCAGTCATTACAGTGCGGCGCGATGCCAGAGCACAC
>NC_036868.1:2901463-2923963 GCF_002910315.2 Salvelinus sp. IW2-2015 | reverse complement strand
CATTTCTGCGGCCGCAACAACAGGTCAGCGCACACAGAGAAAGGAGGAACCAGGTGCTCATCTTTCTAAAACTGTGAAACAAAGATAGTTCGGCCTCAAAACATACATGATTTAATATTTGCAGAAGTGTATGTTAACGCAAAAGACATAGGTGACTCGTAAATCATAAGGAATTCCTTAATGCTCTGTAACATCAAGTCCATTATACATGCAGTTTTTTTAATGGATGATACTATTATGTTCGGTATCTTTCAATGTTCGATATAAGTCATAAGCCATAAATAATACATAACAAATAACTTGAGTTGTAGTTTTTTCAGATACAGATAAAAAATATTGTTTGTCAAGAGGATTAAGACACAGTAATTAAATCAAAGTCCTTTAGTTCACCTTACCTGAAGTCCTGCTGTCATTCGTGTTTTGTTGCCCTCATTGGCTTGCTTGTTTCATCTGCTCTTACGACTATTTCAATGCTCCTTATATGAAATATGTGTGTGTGTGTGTGTGTTTGTGTGGGTCAGGCTATGCACCAGACAGAGTAAATAATGAGTGTGTTTAGATAAAGTCCACAACCTGTTTTTGTGGATTTATTGCATAAGGTAAACAAAGAAATAGAAACCTGGGCAACTGGGAATTTCCATTCTTAGTCATTCATCATACGCTTATTTTTTTTGCTGTAACTATTTTTGGGGTAGTTGAAAACATGACATGGGCACTCTACACAACAACGACAAAATACCATGTACATTAGCAGTTGAATTACAGCTATTTTTGTCATTTTTTACAGGTCAAATATAAATCTTTGATGTGTACAAAGAGACTGCGGTGGACTGTTGTTTGCATTTCCTTCAGTTATGTTCAGAGATTAATATCAGCACGTGTTTAAGCCTTTAACATCTGACTACTTTTACCACAATTTTACTTAAGACATAATTACTTAAAGGCATATTATTCAGTCAAGACGTGGGGCCAGTTGGCGGGGTATTTATACCCCTCTCTGACAGACTGTAAGGTGCTAGAAAGCAAGGATAGGACATCAAGATTATTCATTTAAAATTCCAATTCAGGTCACTTTTTTATTTACGTGGATGTGTGTATAATTATGATGAAAATACACAACATGCAATAGACCAACATTACCTTAGATTCATTTGAGATAGGAGTTCAATAGACCACAGTTTGAGATAGGTTACAGTGATAAATCATAATCTGAGTGAAAAAGGTTTGATGGATCAGAGTCCTAGCTCACTGTCAGTTAGCGACATCACTGACCGTTGCTTCAGAGACTCAGGGCTGGCACACCTGATGTCATTGGCCAGGAAGACTTTTTTCTGGTTCTTCTGCAGCCACCTCCACAGGTACTCCACCTTGCCATCGCATACCCAGGGGTTCACCGTGAGGTCCAACCCCTGCTCATCAATGGAGTGAAGCTGGTCCAGCAGACCAGGAGGGATGTGGCTCAGCAGGTTATCATTCAGACTCAGGTGCGCCAGGTTCGGGAGGCCATGGAACAGGGTTGGGGGCAGTTGTCCAAGCCGGTTCTCCAGAAGAAACAGGTGTGTCAGGTTGAGGTTGTTACTGAAGGTAGACACGTCCAGGGTGCTGAGTTTGTTCCCCTCCAGCGTCAGCCTCTCCAGTTTGGTCAGAGGGTGTAACGAATTTGGCGGGAGCTTCTCCAGGCGGTTATGGGAGAGGTCAAGGTTCTTCAGGTGGCGTAGTTTCTGAAACAGGGCTGTGGGTACGGCCGTCAAGTGGTTCCCTGACAGGTCCAGCCAGGTGAGGTTACTGTTGTCAGGGAGCCAATCAGCATCCACACCGCTGATCAGGTTGTTCTTCAGCACCAGGTCACGCAGCGGAGCGTGGCTGAAGACATTGGCGGGAAGCTGATCCAATGTGTTATCCGAGAGAGCCACCGAGAACAGGTGAGGGACACCCCTGAAGAGATCTGAGGGAAGGGTGCTCAGGTTGTTGTTGTACAGGTAGAGCTCCTGTAGAAGGGGTGTGGCTCTCAGGTGCTGTTCTGAGATGGAGCTGATGTTGGTGAACTGGATGGTGAGGGAGGTGGTGTTGCTAGGAAGACCGTAGGAGGGGAACTGGGTGAGGGGGACTTCATTACAGACCACCTCTGTTTTTCTTGGGGATATGTAGCATTTGCAAAGGGCTGGGCAAGAGAAGGTGCCATGGCAACACCATGCCAGAAACAGGAGAGGAAGGAGAAACCAGCTCTTCATCACTAAGGCACTGAGCAAGGGAAAAGAGAGAGAAATGCTCATAAATGTTAGTTATTCTCCTTTCTGAAATAAAAATTGCTTTGCAATTCAAATGCAGTTACTAAAGTGCTGTGCCTATAATGTTATTACCAGGCAAATAATTGATTTGATTACATTACATGTGGATATTTTCAACTACAGTAGGTTACATTTCTCAGTGCTTAGATCACTAGTATAGGCTAAAGTCATGTCCTTAGGCTTCTGTCCAAAACTATGAGCATATTGATCAATAAAAATATKTTTGAAATTTCACTTACCCTGGTTTTATAATACGTCTAAAATGATGCTGTAAATTATACCTTCTGTTTTGTATTGTCCAGTCAGAATGGTTGCAACATTGTAGACGGGAATTAGGAAGGTGGATAGCCTGCCCTACAATCATTAATCATTGAGTAAATAATGAGCGATCAGCACTTGGCGGGAACAAACAGTTCCAAAAGTGAATCACGAACCTCTGGGGAAATAGGCCTACATACATCTGTGTCATATTTCTTTCACGTTTTTCAAACTCGTTGATCATCATATAAGCAAGCACAACTATAACTAAACATACAGTATATAGGCTACTGTTGTTGTAACTGTATAGTTTGTCATCCATGTAATGTAATATAACGCTTCTTTGAAAAAAACGTATTCTTTGAAATCCAAGCCATACAAATTCGGGGGCGCACTTCAACGCTCACTTTGAGATGGCCAAAAGGTTATTGCTTGAAGTAATATACTGGAAAAATGCTCGGCCAGCTGTCCAATTCTCTAGGGTAGACTGACTACACGCTGTCAAGTCAATCTTGCAACTAACGGGAGTGATTGGAGACTACAAGTATCATTCTTTTTTACCCAATACCAAGACAATATGCTAACGTCACCCGTAGACGACTCGAACATTTTGTTACACTTGTTAAATTATAGTACATTCTGCTTGTGCTTAGTGTCTAAAATCCCGTCGATTGTTCTCGTAGCAAGAGCGAAGTCTTCCAAGGGATTTAGCCTGAAGGGCTTGCTGTTGGAGTTGACTGGGTAAGTTAAGGGACATCTCCACACGTCTGTACTCACATAACTGTGTTTCAGACTAGCCTATTGGTACATTTATGTAAAACTTAAGCATACATAGTCTAATTTGCACGGATACATTGAGACATAAAAACAACGGGTTTTATTTTAGTTGGGGGGGGGGGGGTTCTAGTACATTTCAATGTTTTTGTAATAACTAGGAAGCACCAATGCTGGCTGTTTTGCTATTAATCAACTGGAAAACAGGTTACACCATCAACTACTAAATTAATGTCAAGTGGTTTGAAACATCTCCTCTGAGTAGGAACAGCATATGACATTCAATGTATTTAGTATTTCTTCTAAAGCATACTTCATGAGATATAGGCCCATAACCCATCAAAGATGCATTTCCGATAACGTTTCCAGATGTTATACCGACAGTCCTGTCTACCTTCTGAAATAACTTTGATCACCCCTGAATTCTTCCTCAGCTTTCATCAACTTTGAAGCGACATGTAGGGGAGGAGMGGTTTAAACTAGGCATTCTATACTGTACTGGTCTCAGTATAGCTCGGCTGCAGCTGTGGTGCCCCATTACACTGTCACTCGACCCACTGGTAAATGTCAACTGGAAATGGATGGGGTACAGACTGATGGGGAGCGTCTGACTTTGGGAGAAAGGGGTGAGGGGAACCAGGGTGTCAGTTGGCAGCATGGTAAAGGCAAGGGGAAAGGCAAGGGCGACTCCTAACCCAACACCTAGCTATCTCGTCAATAGATTCGGATTCAGATGTATAGCTAAGGTGTTGGGTTGACAGTCTAAATGTCCCGGGTTCAAGGCCAGGTCAGGACTACCTCCTGACTTCACTACAGTACAACATACTGCTCTACAGAAATCGGACTCCCCTAATCCTAATTCCCTGCAGTACAGTTTTGTGATTTAGTGTGTTGGCATACAGGCAGCCTGTGTGTCTGGTCACTCTGCTGGTACTGGCATCTAAATGCACTGTCTGTCTGCCTGCCTCTCTGTTTGTCTGTCTGTCTGTCTCTGTCTGTCTGTCTGCAACGTTACTCTGTGTCTGTCTGTCTCTGTCCTGTCTGTCTGTTTCTCCCTCCCGCTCTCTGTCCGTCCGTCTGTCTGCCTGCATGTCCTTCCATTCCAGATATGTCGTGTTTGTCACCTACCAGATTCACCATGCTGCACCATCTTCCACGTTCCTGGAGTACCCGATACTCATTGCCCAAGGTGATGTTGCACAAGATGATGCTATCATGTGCAATGACTCATGCTATCATGGCATTAGTCATGAAAGGGTGTTCTTCCTTGTGTGTGTGTGTGTTCTGAGTGAAATATATAAAAATAGAGCATTGTGTGTGTGACAGAGAAGAAGATCCTCAAAGGTGAACTTCAGTATTTTACAACTTGATGTTAATGTTTTTTCATCTTGAAAGTATATGGACCAGGAGAAACTGTAATCCGTGGTTTGTTTTTCTTAAAACACCTCTACAGGATCGGTGTCCCCCCCGCGGGACGGTTGAGCTAATGTGCGCTAATGTGATTAGCATGAGGTTGTAAGTAACAAGAACATTTCCTAGGACATAGACATATCTGATATGGGCAGAAGCTTAAATTCTTGTTAATCTAACTGCACTGTCAWATTTACAGTATCTATTACAGTGAAATAATACCATGCTATTTTTTGAGGAGAGTGCACAGTTATGAACTAGAAAATATATTAATAAACCAATTAGGCACATTTGGGCAGACTTGATACAACATTTTGAACAGAAATACAATGGTTCATTGGATCAGTCTAAAACTTTGCACATACACTGCTGACATCTAGTTGCCAAAARCTAACTGCGCCTAAACTGGAAACATACATTGTGGCCTTTCTCTTGCATTTCAAAAATGATGAAAAAAATAATAATTAAAAAAGCATGTTTTTTTCTTTGTATTATCTTTTACCAGATCTAATGTGTTATATTATCCATACATTCATTTCACATTTCCACAAACTTCAAAGTGTTTCCTTTCAAATGGTATCAAGAATATGCATATCCTTGCTGCAGGTCCTGAGCTACAGGKAATTAGATTTGGGTATGTCATTTTAGTCAAAAATTGGGAGAAAAAAGGTCCGATCCTTAACAGCCAATACAAACTTAAGCTAACTTTAGCCACAGCTAGCTAAAACTCTATGGGAGTAATACGGGCAACTGTGCAACGTTACAAAAATGGTAAAATCATCTTTAATGTCAAATAATTCAGTTGGTTTGGCCATGATATTTAGAAAATTGTCATGGTTGACACTATACCATTGATAGCCAGCTAGAAGTGGCTAAAGTTAGCAGAAGTTTGTAGTGGCAGTTTAATGAAATCTGAACCATGGGTTACTTTTTATCCTTCCCATAGACTAGTTACAGGGTGAAGAATCATCTAACATCAACTACTGAAATCCCCCTTTAACAAGTCTGTTGCATTTAACTAAGAGGTGTAAATTGAAGCACACTGTATTTTTGTTTTAGACACCGTCCTGCTTCTGCTCATCCTCTATTACAATGGGAAAGCCAAGCACAGCTTGATCTACATTGCACTGTATCCTCCACCCAATCAGAATGCAGATGTCCAGGTAGATTTGACCAATTACAATCTTTCACAGACACAATTATACATTAAAGACCACTGAGAAGGGTGAGCGATGTGAGAGCGTGTATGCTATGTGTGTGTTGCTGAGGGCGATTGCGTTTTAGTTGAAGGGGAGGGAGTCAGTACAAGCGTCTGACTCTCATGACAACCGTAACCAATCACTGAGTACAAGCGTCTGACTCTCATGACAACCGTAACCAATCACTGAGTACAAGCGTCTGACTCGCATGACAACCCTAACCAATCACTGAGTACAAGCGGCTGACTCATGACAACCCTGACCAATCACTGAGTACAAGCGGCTGACTTTGACAAGCCTAACCAATCACTGAGAAATGACAAACATTGCTCACTGTCAGCTGTTGTAGTCTTTAATGTTCCACTCTAGATTTGTAGGGGGATGGAAACTTGTCACACTACAAGATTGGATTATTGATCTGGCTATGGTAAGTATAGCATGTTAGGTCCCACTTTAAACAAACTACAACTTGTAAGGCTTAGTGAAGGATTCATAAACTGTTTATAAGGCCCATATAGATGCTCCAGAAATCATTCAGCTGTTAGGTGACTTGTGTATAGGCCTTAATCCTGTTTCTGAGGGCCCACAGTGGGTGTGCAGGCTTTTGTTCCAGACCAACACACTTGAATCATCCAATCATCAAGCCCTTAGTTGAATCAGGTGCGTTAGGACAGATCTGCCCTCCGGTCTTACCCAGTGGGGCTTAAATCAGGCTGTCATTGTACATTTACATTACATTTAAGTCATTTAGCAGACGCTCTTATCCAGAGCGACTTACAAGTTGGTAAATACAAATTTGTTCTTAATTGACCTGCCTGGTAAAATAAAGGTAAAAATAATAATAATTAATCTTCATGTGTGTTCTTTGTCCTGTTTCTACCCCTTCAGAGCCTCTGTACCTTAATCAGCGCCAGCAGTAAGTTTGCCTCCGCCCAGTGCCTGTACCAGTCCAAGGACTCCTCCGGGGTCAGTGCCCTCGCCTGGAGCATATCCTGCTACACCTGCTTGGGTGAGTACCAAGCCAAGGGAGGGGGAGAGACTGTGGTCCAATTCCTCTACCATTCAAAGTGTGCACTTGTTCACACCCCTTCATGTATTTACAAAGAATGGATTGGTGTAAGGAAATGATGGAAACTCCCAATACTTACATCCAATCCACTGCTTTTAAATCCATGAGGAGTGAACAGGTGTACACTTCAGGTTGAAGAGTAGAGAATCTGACCACCAGTTTGGTACTAGAACAGTAGGCCTCTTCCATTGGTCATGTTGTATTGTGGGGGTCTGAATGCTTAAAGGGATAGTTCACCCTTTTGTAATTTGGGTGAACTGTCCCTTTAATACAGTAATGGAGATATCATTGACTGTTTTGAGGGTTTGTTTGTGCGTGTTTTTACACTCAAATCCTCTGTGTTTCAGCGAGGATGTTCACTACAATCATGACAACAGCAGACATACAAGGTCAGTATCTACTGCCTACCTTGTAGAGACTTGGCAATCAACATGTGATCTTAGTCCATAGAGATGTACTAGAGTTCATTTCATACTTTTGCTGAAACAGGGTTTTGGGCCAAGTGCGTCCTTTACCCAACTCTATGGCTTAGTCTGATCGATGCAATAGATCACATTCTGAAAGCTCAAAAGAAGTTATAAACATTAGGAAGTGAGCCCACAGTGATCAGTTTGTGGCCTTTGGTTCTTTGATTCTTCCAGTTCTCACCCGGTTCGCGGTCTTGTCATCACTCAATGGATTTGTGCTGGCCATGATATTCCACTACAGAAGAGATGTCAAAAAGGTGGAATGAGCTTTGGAGATGAGTCTGTCAGTCACCTGAGTCATATTCTTCAGGCAGCAAACAGAAGAACACAGAATGACACATGGAGGGACTAACTGGACTGTCCAATAAAGAAAACTACCATTTTCACTTGCAAAATGTCCCTGACTTGTGAAACCACAAACAAGGTCTTATCCACTGGTCTTTTGGTCCCAGAACATGGTATTCAAGCAACCCTTTGAAGAAAAGAAAAAAAAGTCTTCACTTTTCCAAAATGATGAGCAATACAAGTAAAACACACAATAAAGAATATTCTCCGTCTTACAGTATTTATTCAGATTTTTTCCAACAAGCCATGTAGTAGACAGGCAGTGATATAGAACATAAATATGAAATATATTGTTCCAGTTCTGTCTGATGGTCAGCATTGTTTACTGAAGCCTGAAAACTGATGGGGTGAAGTCTCCTCTAGGTACAGATCTAGGATCAGCTTCCCCTCCCCCAATCCTAACCTTAACCATTAGTGGGGTAAATACAAAACTGACCCAGGATCAGCGTCCATTGGGGTGACTGCGGAAGAATATTCCCATATTGTACTTCATGGTTCACCTTATTCGGTCATAAAGACAAACACTTTAGCCTGTTTCCAGATCCGTTTGTGCCGTTTTGCCCCTTTGGTTGGTGTTGTTGACAAGACAGCACAAACAGACCTTGGACTAGGCTACAAACACTTTACTCTGATAATGTAACATGATTTGAATGAAGTAATACACTCATCTAAGTATCAATTGTAGACTAACCTCAGATTTCACGCTTTAAAATAATATTTTTTATACATAGCCTATCTTGTAACATTACAGGGAAAAATATGTGCAGTGAAATATTTCGTTTTCGTAAAAATAAAACTATCACATACGGTACCAGTCAAAAGTTTGGACACACCTACTCATTCAAGGGTTTTCATTTATTTAAACTTTTTCATACATTGTAGAATAATAGTGAAGAAATCAAAACTATGAAATAACACATGGAATCATGTAGTAACCAAAAAAGTGTTAAACAAATTAAAATATATTAAAATATATTTAATATTTGAGATTCTTCAAAGTAGCCACGCTTTGCCTTGAAAGCTTTGCACACTCTTGGCATTCTCTCAACCAGCTTCACGAGGTAGTCACCTAGAATGCATTTCAATTAACAGGTGTGCCTTGTTAAAAGTTAATTTGTGGAATTTCTTTCCCTAATGCGTTTGAGCCAATCAGTTGTGTTGTGACATGGTATACAAAAGATAGCCCTATTTAGTAAAAGACCAAGTCCATATTATAGCAAGAACAGCTTAAATAAGCAAAGAGAAACGACAGTCCATCATTACTTTAAGACATGAAGGTCAGTCAATCCGGAAAATTTCAAGAACTTTTAATGTTTCTTAAAGTGCAAAAACCATCAAGCGCTATGATGAAACTGGCTCTCATGAGGACCGCCACAGGAAAGGAAGACCCAGAGTTACCTCTAATGAACTTATCCTCTGCAGCAGAGTTACCAGCCTCAGAAATTGCAGCCCAAATAAATGCTTCACAGAGTTCAAGTAACAAACACATCAACATCAACCGCTAAGAGGAGACTGCGTGAGTCAGGTCTTCCTGGTCAAATTGCTGCAATGAAACCACTACTAAAGGACACCAATAAGAAGAAGAAAGTTGCTTGGGCCATGCGATACAAGCAATGGACATTAGACCGGTGGAAATCTGTCCTTTTGTCTGATAAGTCCAAATTTTGCGATCTCCGCATGTGTGGTTCCCAATATGAAGCATGGAGGAGGTGGTGTGATGGTGCTTTGCTGGTGACACTGTCAGTGATTTATTTAGAATTCAAGGCACACTTAACCAGCATGGCTACCACAGCATTCTGCAGTGATATGCCATTCCATCCTGTTTGCACTTAGTGGGACTATCATTTGTTTTTCAACAGGACAATGACCCAACACACCTCCAGGTTGTGTAAGGTCTATTTGACCAAGAAGGAGAGTGATGGAGTGCTGCATCAGATAACCTGGGTTCCACAATCACCCGACCTCAACCCAATTGAGATGGTTTGGGATGAGTTGGACCGCAGAAGTGCTGAGATTGTGGGAATTCCTTCAAGACTGTTGGAAAAGAATTCCAGGTGAAACTGGTTGAGAGAATGGGCAAAGGGTGGCTACTTTAAAGAATCATTTTGACACTTTTTTGGTTACTACATGATTCCATGTGTTATTTCATAGTTTTGATGTCTACACTATTATTCTACAATGTGGAACATAGTAAAAATAAATTAAAACCCTTGAATAAGTAGGTGTCCAAACTTTTGACTGGTACTGTATCTTTGTGGCAATAATACACTGACAGAACACGTATTCCTATATACACACATACCTAATACAGACCCATCTAATTATATAGCTTATGAGGATCACCCAGGCATGTAAAGACACAGGCAAATATATGGCTAGGTCTGTATGTATTTCATCATGACATTTATAAAATAAGGCAGTTTTAGAGCGACCTGCAAAGTATTTCATTTTCTCGATCCATGAAATCATGGAATTGTTCAAACTTGCTGTGACATGCATAGTGTATGAAGCCTGGTGCCAGATCTGTTTGTGCCGTCTTGCTATTGGCATGACAACAGCACAGCAATGGAGTTGGCAAGACAGCACAAACGGATCTAGGACCAGGCTATACTGTAGAAGGCTAGGACCAGGCTATACTGTAGAAGGCGAAACCATTTGGTTTACTGAGACATATGCAAGTCCGACTGCAGTCCTTACATGAATGCAACGTTAACCTGACCCGCTTTCCTAAAATATCTGGCGTTTTGCAGTCTTTGGTTGCATCCAAAATGGCACCTTATTCCCTATATAGTGCAACTACTTTTGACCAGAACCATATGGGCCCTGGTCAAAAGTTGTGCACTATGTAGGGAATAGGGCCCCATTTGAGACACTGCCTTTGTCTCTGAAAAGGCAAAGTAGATGTATAGGTTCCACTGTGTTCAGGCTCCAGTCAAAGTCCACATGATGTGAGAGGATTCAGCACATCTTTGTATCATAGAGGTAAACTGTGAAGAGAGAAAATACATTCATTCATATGGCATTTTGCTAGAGGAAGTCGGATTATTCACATAAGAGTGCGTGAAAAACACATACAGACAACAAACAGCTAACAAAACACCAGCCATCAACACCACACACACACCAAACAGCCATCAACATCACACATCACACACATACACAGCACAAACAGACTAACAGAACACAGCCACAACACCACACACACACACCAAACAGCTAACACACACACCACACACACACCAAACAAGCCTAACACACATCACACAACAGCTAACGACACACACACCAAACAGCTAACACACACACACACACACACACACACACACACAACACATCACAACACACACACACACACACACACACATACACAGCCACCACCACAACACACAAACAGCTAACAAACCACAGCCATCAACACCACACACACAAACAGGAACACCAGCCATCAACACCACACACGATACCACCCCAAACAGCTAAAACAAACACCAGCCATCACACAAAACTAGCAGCACACAGCATTGCAACTAAACAAAGATTTTTAAAGAAGTTCTTCTGACAAAATCAAACACAAACATTAACACTGCCGTGGGTGGGATCTTCAGCAGAACACTGAGCTGTTGGGGGATCTTCAGCAAGAACACTGACTGTGGTGGGATCTTCAGCAGAACCACTCTGACTGGGTGGGGACTCAGCAGAACACTGACTGTGGTGGGATCTTCCAGCAGAACACTTGCCTGTTGGTGGGATCTTCAGCAGAAACACTGACTGTGGGTGGTTCTTCAGCAGAACACTGACTGTGGTGGGTTCTTCAGCAGAACACTGACTGTGGTGGGTTCCTTGCGGCAGAAACACTGACTGTGGTGGGTTCTTGGGCAGAACACTGACTGTGGTGGGTTCTTGCGCAGCAACACTGACGTGTGTGGGTTCTTGGGCAGAACACTGCCTGTGGTGGATCTTTCAGCAGGGAACCACTGACTTGGTGGTGGGGATCTTCAGCAGAACACTGACTGTGTGGGATCTTCAGCAGAACACTGACTGTGGTGGGATCTTCAGCAGAACACTGCCTGTGGGTGGATCTTGCAGCAGAACCACTGACTGTGGTGCGGTTCTGTCACGCAGAACACTGACTGTGTGGGTTCTTCAGCCAGAACACTGACTGTGGTGGGTTTCTTGGGCAGAACACTTGGACTTGGTGGTGTTCTTCAGGAACTAACTGGGTTTGGCAGAACAACTGACTGTGGTGGGTTCTTGGGCAGAACACTGACTGTGGTGGGTTCTTTGGGCAGAACACGTGACTGTGGTGGGGTTCTTGGCGGCAGAACACTGACTGTGGTGGGTTCTTGGGCTAACACACTGGCTGCAGACACTGCGTGGTGGGTTCTCAGCAGATATTATATTATTATACTGAATGTCCAACTCAGTGACTGCCATCAGAAAGCTCTACACAACCCAACCAGTTAACTGGCAATCAATTCTGTATTTAACTGCCCCTATTTGAAATCACACAAAACATGCATAATCAGTGATAATACCGGTATGCCATTGATAGACCACTTGTATCCAAAGCGACTTTACACTGACATGAGTGCAACATTTTTAGTCTGTATCCCTCTCCCAGAACTAACCTACGACATGCCCTTACCAATGAGCCACCAACATGCATAGGCCTCAAGGCTCAACAAAAAATACATTTCCCAAGCACCACTGCTGAAGTTACCCTCACTTCCTCAAAGCCGACATACATCATTCATTCATCATTCATCATCGACATCTCCCAACGACCAACTGCCAGTCTTCAGGCTTCTCAAAATCAACAAGCAATCTGAAACTGGTAGAGGGAGCAGCCCCTGGTGTCAGCCCATTGGCCTGAAAGGGACTTTGTGTACAGTCCATGGCAGCATTTTAAGGCACCATGTTTTTAGGTCAGACACTTCCACAGTAGAAGCAATTCCTGATTCCTACCCTCTTCTGCCCTAACTGTACCTTTCATTGGATGAAAAAGACTCTGGTGTAAGGAAATGATGGTCCAAACTCCCCTCGTCCACGCCCATTACACACACCGATCCGTTCACTCCTAGATTAGAGAAACGGACATGCGGTCAGGCCGCTGTTACAGTTACCTTTGAGATGCATGACATGAGGCAGAGGGTGAGTGTAGTTGGTTAGTAGAATGACATGATGCGAGCGGCTGGAGAGAGGCTAGTGTAGTAAGAGATGACATGGATTGCGGCTTGCAGAGAGGTAATGTTAGTAGAGATGACATGGCATGAGCGGCTAGAGAGGATTAGTGGTTAGTAGAGATGACATGGATGAGCGGCTTGAGAGAGTAGTGGTTAGTAAGATTACATGGATGAGCGGGTGAGAGACGTAGTGGTTTAGTAGAGAGGACATGGATGAGCGGCTGACGAGAGGTAGTGGTTAGTAGAGATGACATGGACTGAGCGGTTGAGAGAGGTAGTGGTTAGTAGAGATGACATGGATGAGCGGCTGAGAGAGGTACGGGGTTAGTAGAGATGACATGACAGCAGTTGGCAGCAGACAGACAGTCACACACAATACTGACTGGGGTCTGCTACTTACAGTCTAGCAGAGTGATTAGCACTAGTATGATGGAGGGTCAAAGGTGAGGAGTCAAGTGTCAGTTGGAGGATGATTCTGAGCATGGGCCAGCACTAAGAGTGGCCAGTGAGGAGAGAGTGAGTTAGGAGCTAGCTGAGGCTAGTGAGTAAATGAGTTTTCCAGGCATTCTGAAGCTTTCTATACCCTTCGTATTTCATTGCTAAGGTGAATGATGAAACCTCACACTGATGACACCAACTTGGCTTTGGTTATTTGTGAAGGTATAGGGTGTTGACATTCTCCATTGAAAGTGTGTTTAAGTCCAGGACTAGGCATAATCTTTGTCTGGGGAAACCGGCACAGAGTTATGTGACAGTTTGGAATAAGTATTGTCCATAAAAGACTCAAGCAACAGCAAGAACATTATGCCATGATTGCAGATTCATTTATAAGATAAGTTACTTATTAGCTCATAAACTGGCATGAAGCTAAACAAGATAACTCTGGTCTAAAAGACAACATAAACCATTATGTGATTACTGTGGAAAGTTCCTAGAATGAATAGTCTGACAAGTACACTCACTACACAACATTTGAAAGATTCCCAGTTCCTAGTCAAACCCCACCCATAGTCTCACCTGGGCTTCCCTTCAAGCTGAGTCTTCTGGCGGCTGGGCTGGACCTGATGGCTCCACGAGGGGGGAGTTGCGGGGGGGGGGGCCGGCCGGGGGGCGCTGGGGGGCCGCGGCGGAGGGGGGGGCGGGGCGCTAGGAAAGGCTAGGGAGTTGCGGGGGGGAGCGTTGTGGGATATTGCGGGGGGAGGCTTGTGGGGAGGCTTGTGGGGAGCCTTGTGGGGAGGAGCGAGAGGATGGCTCGGGGGCTTGGGCAGCGGAGGCTGCAATGGGGGCGGGGCGTTTCCGGGGGATGCGTTTGATTAGCTGGCTGACCCATCTCTTCTGCTCTGTCTGAGAGCCGGCCAATAGGAGCAGGTCTTTGGCCGTGGACATGTCATAGTTTACTGAGGAGGGACGAGGGTTAAGGTTAGTCAATACACTCAGGTAGAAAATACCATTATGAACTGTGCTGTACATTGGTTAACAATACTAGTAGAGACTAACATTCTAAGACTGTTTTTCAAAAATTCCTGTGACATGAAATTCAACCCTTCCCTCCTCTAAACCTAGCAGAGCAAGGTTAAAATAATATTTGAAATCATTGTTTTATTGAGCTTGCCTGGCGGTATGGGACCAATGGAATAGTCCCAAATGTGCAAACTCCATCCATCTGGCGCTCAAAGCAGGATAGGGCAAATGATTAAGATTTTTTATTGTTGAATGATTTCAAACAGTATTTGAACCATGGCCCTACAAGATGTGACCTTTGCCCTCTACTGACCCCTGCAGGGGGCGATGACCTCCTCCTTCCGGTCTAGGTGGTCCTTGTGGCACTTGGTGTGGCAGCGGCGGCACTCCAGCGCGGGCGGCGGCTTGAACACGTTCCACAGGGGCCGAGTGCACGCCTCGCAGCTCGACGGCAGGTGGTAGAACGTGGGGATGAACTCGTGACCCTTGTGCCTGACGAAGGACGAGCGCTCGCCTGTCAGCGGCAGGGGATCCGCCGCAAACTCTTGCTCCCGCTTGCTCTCGCCCTCGTTGGCGTACAGAATCTGTGAGGGGGAAGAAAGGGAAGACAGAAAAGAGAGGGATGAGAGAAGTGAAATTCACCATTAACAGTTTTTCTACTGCTCAAAACATAGAGGAATGTAAAACCAGTCCAGGACAGCTTGGCTCAACTTTGTGTCTGAGTTATGTTACCTGGAATATCCGGGGGATTTCTTTGATGTCAGCGCGGTACACGTCTGTCTGAGTGACCGGTCGGATGTGGAACAGCTTACTGCAAGGAGGAAAGAACAAGGTTATGAACAAGGTTATGATAGGCATCTCAATACAAGCAGTTGGTCTTTATCAGCAGAGGCCATAGGAATTCATGGGACGAAAACAGAGGCTTCGTCTCAAATAGCACCCTATTAGCTACATAGGGCTCTGGTTAAAACGAGTGCACTATGGGCCCTAGTTGAAAGTAGTTCAATATATAGGGAATAGGTTGCCATTTGGGAGCAGACAGAGCCATATAAGAATGTGGATGTCTTCACTCACTCGATGTCTAGGATCATGAAGGGGTTGGACTGCTCTCGGTCCATCTCACTGTTGTAGAACAGAATCTTCTTACTGCTCACTACCACATACTGTCAGAGAGAGAGAGAGAACAGTCACACTTTATCATCTCAATTGCTGGGGAAATATCAACGTCTGTAGACATGGGTTCAAATAGTATTTGTTTTCTTTTGAATACTTTAGAGTGTTTGATTGAGCCTGCCTGGAGTGCTAAATGGGCATCGTTTACACTTTTGGGACTATTCCACTTGTTCCCATTGAGCCAGGGGAGCTCAATCGATCGCAGATAAAGCATTTCAAATACTATTAGTACCCAGGACTGCATTAGCAGAAGGATAGGCGGAGCCCGAGGGAGCACCATACCTTTCTATCCCATCCAAACCTCTTGGTATTCTTGGCAGGAAGTGACAGCCAGCCCTCCAGCCTGGTATCTGTTTTGCATACAGGAAAAAGGAATTACATTAGCAAAGAAGAGCAATACACTATTCCAGTATATTCCATACTGCAGAGAAGTAGCAGAGGTTATGAGCCAATCCACACGGCACACTTTGTTGTCTCAACAAGTTAAACCCCTGTTGTCAAAACAAACACATTGCGTGCATCAGATTATGCCCTTTAGCCAATTCATTTATCTCTATATATTTGTTTTTTTACATGACTTCCTTGCAATTGTATTTTGGTATCACCTACCAATTGTGCTTGAAACAAAGCAGGGCTGCTTCAAAAAGACACCCCATATATTGTGCACTCATTATGGGTCAAAGAAGTGCATTATATAAGGAATAGGGGACCATTTCAGATACAGCTCAGGAACCCTACACTGGATCCATTCCAACAGGAAAAAAGTCTGGACAGTCCTCATACTATAGTTTGAGTCAACTCAAGGTTAACAGGGGCCACAAAATGTTAGGCTGCGACTTTCCGCACACAGCTGCAAAACACCAAGCAGTATTAGTAGCACTGTAAAGCCACTGTCAGTAGTGTTGGACAGACAGCCGTGTAAAGCCAGCTATCATAGGTGTAGGCAGACAGCCCGAGTTAGAAGCCACTGTCAGTTAGTTGTTAGGCAGACAGCGGAGTAAAGCCACTGTCAGTAGTGTTAGACAAACAGCCGAGTAAAGCCACTGTCAGTAGTGTTAGACAGACAAGCCGAGTAAAGCCACTGTCAGTAGTGTAGACAGACAGCCGAGTAAAGCCACTGTCAGTGTGTTAGACAGACAGCCGAGTAAAGCCACTGTTCACTAGTTGTTAGACAGACAGCCGAGTAAAGCCAGTCAGTAGTGTTAGACACACAGCCGAGTAAAGCCACTGTCACTAGTGTTAGACAGGACAGCCAAGTAAAGCCACTGTCAGTACTGTTAGACACACAGCCGAGTAAAGCCACTGTTCAGTAGTGTTAGACAGACAGCCGAGTAAAGCCACTGTCAGTAGTGTTAGACAGACAGCCGAGTAAAGCCACTGTCATAGTGTTAGACAGACAGCCGAGTAAGCCACTGTCACTAGTGTTAGGCAGACAGGCCGAGTAAAGCCACTGTCAGTAGTGTTAGACAGACAGCCGTAGTTAAAGCCACTGTCAGTAGTGTTAGACAAGACAGCCGTGTAAACCACTGTCAGTAGTGTTAGACAGACAGCCGAGTAAAGCCACTGTCAGTAGTGTTAGACAGACAGCCGAGTAAAGCCACTGTCACTAGTGTTAGACAGACAGCCGAGGCGAGAAAGAGAGAAGGTGCGTATTTTTGGCGAGTAGCTGCATTGTGTTTGAACTTTGAACCAGCATGCGGGTTCACCTGCACCACTGCGGTCAGGCTCTGGGGGCGCCTGCTCATAGGTGAGGGCCAAAGGTTGGCGGCCATGTTCTAACCGCCCATCATCTCCTTCATACTCCTCATCGTCCTCCTCCTCCTCAAAGAGAGGGTGAGATACTCTGAAGGAGGGCCGGGTGGCAACGCTGACAGATTTCTGCGTGCGCTGGTAGTGGAAGGACATGGACTCAGAGGTCTGAGAGTGAGTGATGTGCACTACGCAGCCACAACAGAGACAGAGAGAGGTAGAGAAAAAGGATGAAGGGAAAACAGGCAGGAATAAGGAATAACAGGTGTATCTTAAAGCAGAGGTTTAGGAATAGTGGAACAAGGAGTGGGAAAGGCCATAAAGGAGTGACGGGGAGAAATAAACGTGTGAGGGACATTGTGCTGAGACAGAGATAGGGGAGGATAGAGAAGAAATAAACGTGTGAGGGACATTGTGCTGAGACAGAGAGATAGGGGAGGATAGAGGAGAATAAATACTGTGGAAAGAGACAGCACAGAGATGGGGGGAGGATTGACGAACAATTAGTGTTAAATTACTAGGTGCTCAGTGTTTTGACTCGGGTGCTCAGTGTTTTGACTCGGTTGTTAAAGTGAGGGGTGTTGAAAGTGTTGTTACCTGGGTAACCGCTGTCGTCCATGTCCAGGTCGTTACCACTGCTGATACTGGTGGAGTCCATGGAGGTGACGCTCAGAGAGGTCAGCTGACAGCGCAGCTGCTCGATGTCACTGTCCTTACTGTCCAAGGCCATCTGCAGCTCGATGTGCACCTGGCTCTCGTCCGATATCACCTGGAGGTGGAAATACACACTTTTGAATTTAGCTGAAAGAATGTCAGTTAGGTTGGATTTACTGGTGTCTTCATATGGATGTAATTGTGGGAGGCCATTACAGCCAACTGGCCTCATTCCCCACAGCACTACCTAGTAATAATAACAACAACATGTGAGATGCTCTCACAGTGAAATGTTCACAGCAGCAAGTGGTTGTGTGATGCTGAGTTTAACATTGTGATTGCGTTTTGGTTGGACTAGTGCTGAACAATTWGTGCTTTTTCAGGTGGTTTCCGTTATTAAAAAAGTATCACGGTTATCGATTTCAATACATTTTTTTAACATTAAATTCATTTAAAATAATGACATGACAATGATTTTAGAGCTTTGTCATGGAAATTCCAAAGCCACAAATAGTGAACATTCAATTTCCAAAACATTGAAAATATTCCATTGTCTCTATCAGGTTAACACCGAGTAGACATCAACAGAAAAATAGGAAATGACTATGAAATAATAAAACAGTTCAGTTGTGTATATTACTATATTAACAACTTGATTCTTTTTCATTCCTCAGTCATCATCTCATCGCTGCTCAGACAGTAGCAGCCAGCCAGTTATCTGTGTTCTCCATACTGACCTGCCTTTAGCCATGCTACTTAGCTAGCCTGCCTAAGCATGCTGCAGAGCTGTCTGACAAAATCATTTGACTCGTTTTTCCCAAAGTAGATAAGACATACTTTCACAAACGGTCTCTGTCCCTCTCGCTGTTGTGTTGTGTACATTCCTCCCTCATTTGTGTGTATCTAACCTAACGTAGCAGGCGTAAAAGTGTATCCGTCCAGAGATCTGTATATAATGACTAGATGCTCATGTCTCCGCCTTAACAAAGGGAGTCGTTGTCCCAAAGGCAGGAAGGCAGGCYACAAGCTTAGGTCCAAATTAAACCCATAGAAACGCTTAGGGTTTATTTTGGACATTTGTCTCCTGTCCGAGACGGAAAAAATAGGCAGATTATGGTCATTGTAGTTAATTGCCACGTAGATTGAATATTCGGCTTTATGAAAACTACAACTCCCTTCAACTCAGCGTCCCCCATAAAGTTCTTGACTTGAATTCTCTCTAGACAAACGCTGCGTTGGACTCACAAAAACAAAAACATTGGTCAAATTACGAAACGTTGGTTAAATCGCTCAGCAATAGGTTGGACTGACTGACTGCCTGTTAAAGAGGATGTGTGATGGTGAGTATAAAGTTGTGGTTGTGTGATGGTTAGTATAAGGTTGTGGTTTGGTTAGTATAAAGTTGTGGTTGTGTGATGGTTAGTATAAGGTTGTGGTTGTGTGATGGTTGTACTGACTGACTGCCTGTTAGTGGTTGTGTTATGGTTAGTATAAGGTTGTGGTTTGGTTAGTATACATTTGTGGTTGTGTGATGGTTAGCATAAGGTTGTGGTTGTGTGATGGTTAGCATAAGGTTGTGGTTGTGTGATGGTTAGCATAAGGTTGTGTTTTAGACTGACCGCCTGCATGTCGTTGATCTCTTTCTGGTACTTGATGATGGTGGAGTTGAGTTTCTCCTTCTCTGACCTCAGCTCCAGCTGCAGCTTCCTGTTCTCCTTCTCCTTCCTGCGCACGTCCAGCGTGTCGTCGCGGTTGTGACCCGTACGCAACGTCTCCCTGCGATTCATGATCTCGGCCAGCTTGTTGATCGCCTGGTGGACATATACAGTCCACAATATATTATGGGAATGTACAGCACACTGCAATATATATTCTCAATGAAAAACACGTTATGGGCTGGTTTCTCTGACACACAATTCAGCCTAGTCCTGGAACAAAACAAACACATGACATGGAGATTCTCTATTGAGTATGCCTTTTAGTCCGGGACGAGGCATCTGACCCTATATATTAAATCAACAGATGGATGCATACTATGTAACATTGGAGTTCTGTCGCGGTCCTGCTGAACCCAGGACATGAACACAACCATCATTTGTATTCCAGGTGCTAGCGTTTTATGCTAACCATTAGCCTACCAATAACATGGGCAGTGTTCAAATACCTATACCTGCTGTCTAAATAGTAAGCATTTTGGGTATGTGAAAATATAGAATTTTATAGAAAGTGACATTTTGAGAAAAGATGATGCTTTAAATGCCAGGATGTCATATATTAATTTCCATCTAGTAGAATTCACTGCACACTATTGAGGAAGAACATCTGATAATCAGATATGACGCGCTGTATCCAAATGAACTATTGGCGGGAATCAATGTATTTGCGCATTCTCAGTATGGATGAGCCTAGTATGTTGATATTTGTTGCGTACCTCATCTGTTTTTACTAAACAGTACATTCTAAATAGTATGTAGTACTATTAGTACACAGTATGTAACTTACTACTGTAACGAGCGCTCTGGATAAGATCGTCTGCTAAATGACTAAAATGTACAGATGTAGTTTCAGTAAGTAGTAGGCAAGACAGACTTCAGACACAGCCATCGTCTTAGGAGGGTTAGGGTGGCGCTACTACAGGTCTCAGGGCAGGTGATGTCACCGCAAGATGGCTGCTAGCGCTCACTAGCCAGCTAGTTTACAGGTGACACACATCTGTCCAGTCTCATCCGTCCAGTCTGTCACCTGAATCTTGAGCGTTCTCTCCGTCTGCAGCTGCTTCTCGAAGGACATCTTCACACAGTTCATCTGTCTCTCCTCCTCTCTGGCCTTCTGCAGCTCTGTGGACCAAACCAATACCAAACATTCTCACAACATCCCTGGAACGTTTTGGACAACACACAGCATCACCAAACCAATACCAAACATTCTCATAACATCTCTGTTACATTCTGGCCACTGTGAACCGGGGCTCAGAGCACAAGGGCGAGGGTCTAGACAAGTAGAGGGGCGCGAGGGGTCTAGACAATGAGAGGGGCGAGGGGTCGAGAACAATGAGTGGAGGGGCGAGGGGTCTAGACAATGAGTGGAGGGGCGAGGGGTTAGACAATGAAGTGGAGGGGCGAGGGGGTCTAGACAATGAGGGAGGGGCGAGGGGTCATAAGACAATGAGAGGAGGGGCGAGGGGTCTAGACAATGAGAGGAGGGGCGAGGGGTCTAACAATGAGAGGAGGGGCGAGGGGTCTAGACAATGAGTGGAGGGGCGAGGGTCTAGACAATGAGAGGAGGTTGACTCCACGTTGCTGCATCTCCTTCAGTTGGTTATTGAGCTCCTCCTTCTCATTGGCCAGGTTGGCCACGTCCACTGTCAGGGTGCGGTTGGACTCCTCCAGCTGTAGGAGGCAGCAGAGGACAGGTCAGCGTTACAGACACTCCAAGTACTGTGTGTGTGTGTGTAGGTCTTTTCATGCGAGTAAAGTACATGCTGGATAAAAAAAAGTCACAACAAGCCTGATGGAAAAAGCACATTTTCCGGTAAACTTTCCAAATGTCAGCAAAATCAAAATACACAAGACAAAGTGGGATCTTTTTGTGTCTGTAAAATTAGTAATGCGAGAAATGGCGGTGGAATCGCCTTTATGGGCAAATTTTGATATAACAACATATGAAAGTAAAGTTGGACTAACGCGATGACGTGGTGTSTGGTCCTCCCACTACGAGTTGTCAGGAAAGCATGCAGTTTATTAGGCTACAGATGAAATAAGTTATAATGAACTTCACAGGGTGGTGAAAGTGCACGGTGYTGAACTTCACAGGGTGGTGAAAGTGCACGGTGATGAACTTGATGCTCCTTTCCAATAAATATCCAGGGTCTTATTCTGGTGACATGATGATCGATGCTTGGCTGCTGTTTGACAAATAAAAATAATCTTGCTATTCTGTCTATAATAGTCTCATCATGTAGGCTATACCATCACTGTATCTGTGAGCTGTTAGCTAGAGCGAACGTGCCAAGACCAGAGTGGGCACATTCGCTATATAACGCTAAATATTTTGTGACAAAACCATCAGTACAATTGAAAATGCGATGGAGCAGATTTAAATTCTATTTTTTTATTTGGTACATGGAAGTTATTTTTAATTTGATGGAAACATTTCTGGAAGGAAAATGCAAATTTTTATGCGAATTTTTGAATATTTGCATGAAAGACCGTTGGCTATTGGATGGAAACCTAGCTAGTGAAACCTAGCTTCAGAAACCCTCTCTGACAATATTCTTAACTGATTGATTGAATTCAGGTCTCAGTTTCACTCTCTGTATCTCTCTCTTCCTCCCTCTCGTCCCCCCTCTCTGTGTTAGTCTCTCTTCCTCCCTCATCAGTCTCTCGTCCCCCCTCTCTGTGTCAGTCTCTCTTCCTCCCTCAGTCTCTCTTCCTTCCTCCCTCCCTCATCAGTCTCTCTTCCTTCCTCATC
>NC_036868.1:2865196-2901438 GCF_002910315.2 Salvelinus sp. IW2-2015 | reverse complement strand
GCCAGCGAAACTTGAGCACGCGAACGGCTTGCCGTCCTGTCTGTTTTTTTTCTTGCCTTTGCTTTTCCTGTTATGTTTTTTGCTCTTTCTTTTTGCTGGTTTTGTATTTCGCCTTTTCCTTTACTAATTTTCACGCTCACGCAGTTCGCCATAAGATAAAATACCCGGTTATCCCCCGATCTACTCCCCTCGCCTCAGTGTCAATTGTGCATGCAGAGTTCAGCTGTTATTTTGTCGGCTTCTGTTTGTCTTCCAGAGATGTGCGGTCGGTCCTAGCTGGGTGCCATTCAGATGGTCGGCCTGTCCATCGGGTGTATGGGGCGGCAGCATGTCGCGCCACCAGTTACTAAAAGCTTTGCTATGCAGTTGCCAGTTTTAGATGTGTATCATGCAGGATCCAACTGACTCTTAAGAACCCAATATGAAGATTTTTTGCCACAGATTCGTGAACCAGCCCCAAACGCCAAAATGCTACAACCATTCGAAGCCCCACGATTTTTGTGCTGTTTTGCTCCGTATCTTGTCCTTTTTTCGGAGTACAATTTGAAGAAAAGTCACTGCCGAGTTTGTGGTGCCGACGCGGCGCCCACAGCCTGAGCAGAAGTTTTAACAAGGCCTCTAATATTTTTTTTAGCCATCATTGGTACGAATGGACGGTAACGTTAATTTGTTCCATGAATTTGCCATTGCGCAAAAGTGCAATATATTTTTCTAATGTAGTTTTGGAAGCCAGGAAAGATTTATAATGAAATTGCTGCTGCAGAAATTTTTTATGCGACAGTTTTTTGAAACTGGTTATTTGCCTATGAAGGCCTTTACTCGGCCTGTTAGTTTTGTCGTGTCTAATTGTGGTGGTTTTGATTCTTGGTTTTGTGTCTGGGTTTTGTATTTGGTCAAAAGGCTCTTTGCCGTAGGGGCGCAGAAGCCAGGCGATTTAGGCTTTGCGCTTCGTTGCGCTTTTGTCTTGGTCCTTTTTTTTCTTTACTTTTCTTATTATTGCCGGCTGGCTTAAGATGCAAAACTAGCCTTCAGAAACCCTCTCTCGACCAATATTGTTCTATGCCTTAAATCTGTACTGGCATTGAATTCAGTCTCTTTCCTACTCTCTGACATATCTCTTCTCTATCTCTCCTTTTTTATTTTTCTCGTTTCTTCCCCCTTGTGTCTTCGTTTTTTTGTTTATTCTCATCTTCCTTCTCTTGCACTCTTTTTTTTCTTAGGTCTATTTTCTCAATCTTTCTTTTCCCCCTCTTCTATGTCTAGTACTCTTTCTCTTCCTTCCTCAGTATCTCTCTTCTTTTTTTTTTCTTTTTTTTTTCCTCTTTCCTTCCTCTCATCTTTAGTTCTTCTTTTTTCTTTCTTTTCTCTCTTTTATTCTGAGTCTGCTTCTTCTCTTTTTTTTTTTTTTTTTCTTTTCCTTCTCCTTGTCTTTGGGTGTTTTTTTTTCTCTAGTAAATCTCTCTTTCTCTCGCCTCCCTCCATCTCTAAGTTTTCTCTTCCCCATTCTCCTCTTCTCCTCTCTTAGTCTCTTTTGCCTTTTCGCTTTTTTCTATCTTTGTTATCTATTTCTTCTTTTCCTCTCCATCTCCGTCTTTCAGTTCTATTCTTTTTGCTTCCTTTCTGGCCATCTACTGTCTTCCTGCGCCCCTGCTTTCTTGTGGTCATCACCTCTTTATTTTTAATTTTCTTACTAGTGACTAGTTTTTTTTTTTTTACTTCTTTTCTTGTCTTTTTTGTTTTAGATCTCTATCCATCCGGCTTTTTTCTCTTTTTCCGACCCTACCCCTTCCCTGAGCTGACAGTTTTTTCCCTTTTTCGTCTCTTTTCTTTTCTTCGGTTTGCCTTCTCCTTCCCCTTTTGTTCCGAGTGGTTCAATTCCTACCGCCCACTCCTACTCGTTTTTCAGATCTCCTCTCTATTTCATCACGTCCTCGCCTGACTCGAGGGTCTCTCGTCAACCACTCTCCCCTTCCTACATACCCGCGCTTTACCGCTCCGTCCATGCTGTCGAGTCCAGTCCCTCTAAGCGCCTGACTTTTTCTTACCCTCCACCATGCCGGCCGCTCCTTGCCGTTGAATTCTATGCTCTGCCTTTCTGGTTCCTCCCTCGCTCTCCTCCCAATGCCCCTCTTCCTCTGTCATCAGAGACAATTCTCTCTTGCCTCGGGGGTGCCTTCGTACCCCGCCAACTTTCTGTCAGTCTCTCCTTTCCTCCCGCGTGCTTGTCTTCGCTAGTTTCTCTCTGCTCTCATCCGCCTCTTTTGGTTTTTGTTTCTTCCTCTCTGTTTCTAGTCTCTCTCCTCTTCCCTCTGTACAGATTTCTTTCCTTGTCCTCATTCATTCCGCTGCTTTTCAGGTCTCCTCTTTCCTCCGGCCCGCTTCCGTCAGTTTCTCTCTTTTCTCTTGCCTTTTCCGCTACCGCGAGTGCTCTTTATTCACTACTCCCGCTCCTGTCAGCTCTCTTCTTCCCTCCCCTTCTCCGTCAGTCTCTCTTGTCCCCCCCGCTCCTCGAGTCTCTCTTCCCCACCCGCTCCGTTCAGTCTCTCTTCCTTCTCCTCCGATCTATGTCTCTCCTGCCACTCCCTCGCGTCTGTCAGTTCTCTCTCTTTCCCTCCGTCTGTAGTCTCTCTTCCTCCCTCGTCTGTCAGGTCTCCCTCCTCCCTCCTGTCAGTCTCCCTCCGCTCCCCTCCGTCTGTCAGTCTCGCCGCCTCACCGTCCCTCTCCTCCGTCTGTCAGTCTTCAGCTCCCTCCGTATCGTGCAGTCTCTTCTTCCTCCCTCCCATCCGTCGGCTCTGTTCCTGCCGATCACAGTCTCTCTTCACTGTCTCCTCCTCCTGTCAGTCTTCTCTTCCTCCTCCCTCCCTCTCCTCCTCCGTACAGTCTCTCTGTGCCGTCCTCTCCCTCCGTTCAGTCTTCTGCTTCCTCTTCTCCCTCTTCGTCAGTCTCTCATCCTCTCCCTCCGTCAGTCCTTTACCTCCCTCCCTCCGTCTAGTCTCTCTCTCAGACCGCCCTCCCTCCGTCAGAGGTCTATCTCTTGCCAGAGCTCCCTCCCCCTCCCGGGTCAGTCAGTCTCTTTTGCCTGTGCCTGCCCTCCGGCCGTCAGCTCTCTCTTTCCCTCTCCTCCCGAGATCCGTCAGTCTCTCTCCTCCCTCCGGTCCCTGTACACGTCTCTGCTTCCTGCCCTCCGGCCGTCAGTCTCTCTGTCCTCCCTCCGGCCGTCAGTTCTCGTCTGTCCCCTCCCTCCGGCCGTCAGATCTCTCTTCCCTCCCTGCAAGGCCGCGAGTTCTCCTCTTTCCTCCCTCAGCTAAGTGCAGTCCTTCCGCCTCCCTCCAATTCAGTCAAGTACTTCCGTCCTCCCTCCGTCCGCTTCAAAGTCTCTATAATGCCTCCCTCCAGTCCCGTCCGTTCAGTCTCTCTCTCCTCCCTCCCTCCGTCCGCTCATCTACTTCCTCCCTCGTCGCTCCGTCCGTACAGTCTCTCTTCCTCCCTCCCTCCGTCCGTCAGTCTCTCTTCCTCCCTCCCTCCGTCCGTCAGTCCTCTCTGTCCTCCCTCCTCCGTCTCGTCCAGTGCTCTAGCTTCCTCCCTCCCGTCCGTCAGTCTCTCTTCAGTCGGTCAGCTTTTTATGTTCTTACTATTTCTTTGACGCTCTTGTCTATTGCCTTGTCTCTCCTCATCCCTTTCCCTTTTTCTTCTAGTTCCTTTGTTTCTAATTCTGTGTTCTTTAGTTATCAATCATTTCAATTGCCTACTCAAATTGATCGCTATCATTCATTGCCTCTATCTTTAACGTCACCGTTCGGAATGCCTTTCTTCATACTCGCGCTACCACGTTCGCGCTTCGCTCGATATTAATATTACGCTATAGTTTTTTGTGCCCTGCAAGCTTGCGTTATGCTCTTTGTCTCAGTATAGCCCCTTTCTTGCTTTTCTTATCACTCCTTGCTGCTATGGTGCCTTGGCTGGTGCTTTTTCTGGCTAGCGGCTTGGGCTAATTTTGGTCTTTTTCTTTTATGCTGGCTGTCCTGTTCGAGTCGTGTCTTCTTTGCTTTTTTTTTTTTGTATTTTTTCTTTTCTTTTTTTTTTTTTTCTTCTTTTTTGTGTTTTTTTTTCTATTTTTATTATCTTTTCCCCTACTTTTTGCCTATTTTTCTTGTGATGGTTTTGTCTTTTTCGCTTTTTTTTTAGCTTTTTGCTTATCTTTTTTTGCCTTTTGTCCTTGTCTTTTTTTTTTTTTTTCGATTTTTTTTTTTTCCTTCCCTCCGTCCGTCCGCAGTCTGCTTTCCCCTTACTTGCCAGGCCTGTTCTTCTTCCGTTCCTTCGTTCAGTCCTCTTCCTCCCTCCAGTTCCGACGTTCCGTCAGTCCTCCCGTCCTCCCGCCCCTCTCTCCGTGCCGTCTCGTCCTCTTTCCTCCCTCCGCGTCCTGTCTAGTTCTTTCTTCCTCTCTTCTCTGTTTCCGTCTTATTCTCCTCTCGGTCCGTCAGTCTTCCTCTTTCCTCCTCTCGGGTTCCATGTCAGTCTCGTCTTCCTCCCTCTGTCCCCCTCGTCGTGCTTAGTCTCATGCATTTCCGTCCTCCTTAGTGCAGGTCTCTCTGCCCCGCCTCCTCTGTCGTCAGTCTCTCTTCCTCCCTAGTCTCTCTCTCCTCCCTTTCACTTCAGTCTCTTCTTCTCTTCCTCTCCCTCTGTCGCTCCCTCTTGCTAAGTCTCTTTCCTCCTCCCTCTTCTGTAGAGTTCTGCTCTTCCCCCCTCTCCAGTCCGTCAGTCTCTCTTCCTCCCTCCCTCTGTCCTAGGTCTCTCTTCCCCCTCCTCCTTAGTCCTGTCCCACGTTCTCCTAACTTCTCCCTCCCTCCCGTCCTGAGTCTCTCTCCCTCCCCTCGTCACTCTCTTGTCCTCGTTCGGCTCATGATCAGTCTCCTTGTCCGCTCTCTACTCCTTCCCTCCCGCTCTGTCAGTCCTCTTCTCTTCCGCTCCCTCCGTCCTGTCAGTTCCTCCGACTCGTCAGTCTCTCTCTATCCTCTTCGTCCGGTCAGTCTCTCTTTCCTCCGCTCCGTCGTCTCTCTCCATCGTATCTCTCCCATCCGTCCGTCAGTCTCTCTTCCTCCCTCCGTCTGTCAGTCTCCTCTCTCCTCCGTCTGTCAGCTCCTCCTCCTCTCCCTCCTCGGCGTCTCCGTCCCTCCTCCTCGTCTGCTCTCCTCTCCCTCCGAAGTCATCCTCTTCCTCACCTCCTCCAGTCAGTCTCTGATCCCCGTCAGTCTCTCTATCCTTCCTCTTCCTCATCCGTCAGTCTCTCTTCCTCTCCCTCCCTTCCGCCAGTCTTATCTCTTCCTCCCCTCCTCGTGTTCCTTCCTCTCCTCTCCTCCCTCCGTCCCTCACGTACTCTCTTCCTCTCCCTCTCTGTCCGTCCGTCTTCTCTTCCCCGTCACTCTCCTCCCTCCCTCCGTCGTCAGGTCTCTCTTCCTCCTCTCGCAAGTCTCCTTCCTCTCCTGTCACTCCTCTCTCCTCCTCCCTTCCCGTCAGTCTTTCCTCCTCCCTCCCTCCGTCAGCTTTCTGCTCTTTTCCTCCCTCCCCATCCCGCACTTCCGTCGCAGTCTCCTCTCCCTCCCTCCGTCCGTCAATGTCTCTCTCCCTTCCCTCCGTCCGTTCAGTCTCTCTTCCTCCCCTCCCTCCGTCCGGTCAGTCATCTGCTCCTCCCGCCCCGTCGTCAGCTCTTCTTCGTCCGGCAGTCTCTCTTCCTCCCCTCCGTCCGTCCGCGTCTCTTTCCTCCCTCCGTCCGCTCCGTCTCTTCTTCCTCCCTCCGTCCGTCCTGTCTGCTCTTCCTCCCTCCGCCGCCGTTCTCTCGTTCAGCCTCCCTGCCGTTGTCCGTCCGTCTCTCTTTCTCCCTCCGTCCTCCGTCCTTCTCTTCCTCCCTCCGCCGTCCGTCTCTCTTCCTCCTCCGTCCGATCCGTCCTCTTCACCCCTCCGTCCTTCCGTCTTCTCTTCACTCCCGGCGTCCGTCCGTCTCTCTTCCCCCTCCGTCCGATCCGTCTCTCTTCCTGTCCCTCCGTCCGTCCGTTCTCTCTCCTCCCTCCGTCCGGTCCGCTCTCTTCCTCCCTCCGTCGTCCGTCTCTCTTCCTCCTCCGTCCGTCCGCTCTCTTCCTCCCCTCCGTCCGTCCGTCTTCTTGCCTCCCTCCGTCCGTCAGTTCTCTCTCCTCCCTCTGTCCTGTCAGCTTTCTCTCTTCCTCCCTCTGTCTGTCAGTCTCTCTTCCTCTGTCTCTATCCCCTCCTTGTTGTTTACTAGCTCCTGCCTGTGTCGGGCCATCATGTCTCCTCTCCCTCCTCCCCCTCACACTCCTTCCCTCTCTCCGCCCCCCTCTCCATCTCCCCCCTCTCACCGAGCCGATGGTAGCCTCCTTGTCTCCTAGCTCCTGCCTGTGTCTGGCCGTCATGTCCTTCACCTCCAGCTCCTTCATGATCTTCTCCTTCTCCAGGTCGGAGTACTGCTCTTCGGCAATGGAGCGCGCCAGCTGCTCCGAGTCCGCCTTGGTCAGGCTCACTTCCAGCTGGGCCGCCAGGGAATCCCTGAGGGAAAGAAGATCCGGAATATCAGGGAATGTGGGAACATTGGGGAATTGGACACTATAACCTGGGAAATGTTAACGAGACTAAATCTGTGCCCAGTACTGTTTCGGCCGCCAGGGAATCCCTGGGTAGGGAAGTAGAGACCCCTGGAAATGAGGAATGTGGGGAAAATCTCACACTACTGCATGGGAAAATAAAGTTAATGAAACCTAATCTAGTCCAGTACTGTATGTCAGAGCAGTCACTGGAAGGCCGGAAAGGAAATCCCGTAATACCAGGAAAATCAGTGTTTGTGTGATTTTACACTACAATAGGGGAAAGAGGAACAGATGACATTAGTGTCATGTTTGTCAGGGCATTCACACGACCAAGGCCTACATTCATCTCTCAAACTCAGTAAACGTTATGTTCAGGCCAATCAATGAGCTCCATAGCCATTTCTATGAAACACTTACCCACAGTCCTACGGGCCTGCTGTTACAGGAGTCTTCGTGTTAAYAGTCTGTCTGTGTGACTTRACAGTGCGTGTCAAATCTCGGTTAACTCAGAACTAAAATCTTGCGTCATTTTTTCAGATGCTCAAAGCTTATTGTGTTGGTGATTGATGGCACATCACCTGTAGACTGGAGGTTAGGTACACGCGGATCATATTACCTGCAGTGTTGTCAGGCTATCATCTCGCAATTGACTGAGTGATACGGGTGGAATGCATGTTGACGTTAGGCTACATCTTTCAGAGACAGACGATAGTCCACAGAGATGGCATGTTGCACGTTTAGGCTACATCTTTTCATGGGACAGACGTATAGGTCCTAGAGAGATGCATGTTGAGCGTTAGGGCGCGGTACGAGTCTTTCAGAGACAGGAGCGAATTATGTCCGCTACGAGAGGGATGCATGTTGGACTGGTTAAGGGCTCACATCTTTCAGAGAACAGACGGATAGATCCTGAGATGGAGATGCATGTTTGGACGTTGAGGTCTACAAGGTCTGTGTCAGGGAGACAGACGGATTCAGTCCTGGAGAGAGATGAACTATTGGTTGACGATTTAGGGTCTACATCTTTTCAGGGACAGACGATAAGTCCTACAAGAGATTGCATCGTTGACGTCTAAGGGCTATCATCTTTCAGAGACAGACGCCTTAATAGTACCTACAAGAGATGCATGCTTGACGTTGGCTACATCTTCAGAGGACAGACGATAGTCCTACAGAGATGCATGTTGACGTTAGGCTACATCTTTCAGAGACAGACGATAGTCCTACAGAGATGCATGTTGACGTTAGGCCCTACATCTTTCAGAACAGAACGATAGTCCTACTAGAGATGCATGTTGACGTTAGGCTACATCTTTCAGGACAGACGATAGTCCTACAGAGATGCATGTTGACGTTAGGCTACATCTTTCAGAGACAGACGATATGTCCTAAACCAGAGATGAGTAGCGATGATCTGACTTTAGGACATCTTCAGGGACAGACGATAGTCCTACAGCAGAATGGCACATGTTGACGTTATGCTACATCTTTCAGAGGACATGACGATAGTTCACTGAACACGAGATGCATGTTGACAGTTACGCTACATCTTTCAGGGACAGACGATAGTCCTACAGAGATGCATGTTGACGTTAGGCTACATCTTTCAGGGACAGACGATAGTCCTACAGAGACTAAGTGTGCTCATGACTCTAATCTCCAACACTTTGTTAGAGGTGCTCAGAGGGTCAAGATTATATTTTCCTTTCAAAATGGTCCCGTCCAGCACCTACAGTAGATACGTAACCAGGCCAGTGCAGTACAGCTCGGCTCAGTAGTGTGAACATAGTGTCAGGTAGGGTTGCAAAAGTCTGTTAACTTTCCCCCAAAGTTCCCATGTTTTCCAGAAATCCTGGTTGTAAGATTACTGGAAAACATGGGAATTTGGGGAAAATTTACCAGAATGTTGCAACCTTAGTGTCAAGGAAGAGTTTCTGGTTGGATCCCAATGTTCCAGTACCTCTCCTCCTGGTACTCCTCCAGTCTCTGCTGAATGTCCTTATACAGCTTGTTCCTCTCATCACACTCCTCCTTCAGCTCTCGGTTCTGGGTCTTGTACAGGGTCTGGTACAGAGGAAACGGTCAACACACAACAACAATGGGACGTCCCAAATGGCACCATATTCCATATGTAGTGCACTACTTTTGACCAGGGTCCATAGGGATCTGGCCAAAAGTAGTGCACTACATAGGGGATAGCGTGCCATTTGGGACAAAACACTACACTGGTAAGCAGAACAAATAGACAGAAAAGAGCTAATAGTCTTTCTTAGGGGRGCAAAATTCCYGTCACTTTCCCAAAATACCCAGGAGTATTCCAACCAGGATTTCTGGAAAACATGGGAATTTTGGGAAAATTGCAAGAATTTTGAGACCCAGTCTTTCCACACATTGGGAGTGTCTAGAAATCAACAGTACCGTGAAATACTGCTCCGCCTCCAGCTGGTCCTTCAACTCCTTCAGCTGTCCTTCAGCCTCCTGTCTCTCCCTGTGATTGGGCAAAATCGCTGTCAATCACTGCCATGTCAAATCACATGTCAATCTGAAACAAGTGACACACAACTCCCACCACTTAGGGCATGGGAAAGACAGACATGATATCTAACATCCATTGGTGATCACATCCTCTCTCTCACACACTTATGTCCAAGCCAGCCGCACTGTGTGTGTGTGTATCCCCCTCTACCTGCGTAGCTCCTGGTACTGTTTCTCCAGGCTCTGCTTCATGTCTAGCAGGTGGTTGAGCTCCTGCTTCAGCTGCTTCTCTGAGGAGCGCAGGGCGGTCACCTGCTGGGTCTGGGCCTTCAGGTCGTTCTTGCTCAGCCTGCGCTTCTGCTCCTCCTGCTCCATGCCCAGGCTCAGGTTCTTCACCTAGAGGTGGAAGGAAGGAGGGGAGATAAAGAGGGAGAGAGCAAAAGAGAGCAAGATGGTGAGGTTAGTCAGGGTAAAGACAGKACCAAGACCTACAGCTAACTGCCAAAAGAAGTAAATGAGGGATACAAAGAATATTGAAAGCAGGTGCTTCCACACAGGTGTGGTTCCTGAGTTCATTAAGCAATTAACATCCCATCATGCTTAGGGTCATGTATAGAAATGCTGGGCAGGCCATTATTTTGGTTACCATGGCTACCCCCATTGGATGACAATGCCCCCATCCACAGGGCACGAGTGGTCACTGAATGGTTTGATGAGCATGAAAACAATGTCAACCATGTGGTCGTCTCAGTCACCAGATCTCAACCCAATTTAACACTTCTGGGAGATTCTGGAGTGGCGACTGAGACAGCGTTTTCCACCACCAACAACGAAACACCAAATGGTGGAATTTCTTGTGGAAGAATGGAGCATCCCTCCAATAGAGTTCCAGACACTTGTAGAATCTATACCAAGGTGCATTGAAGCTGTTCTGGCTCGTGGTGGTCCAACGCCCTATTAAGACACTATGTTGGCTTTTCCTTTATTTTGGCTGGTTCCTGTATGTTTGCAGCTGATGAAACAGAGAGAAGTCTTCACGAAACACAAATCTGAAGTCTTCACGAAACACAAATCTTTACACACTCTCTCACACATTCAACTCCTTACACACAAACACACAAGGCATGTACAGACATGCAGAGGCTTGTCCAGACATACATACACACACACACACACACACACACACCTCCTCGGCGAGTTTGTCCTTGTGCGTGTTCAGCTCATCCACTTTGTGTTGGGCCTGCTTGTAGTCACAGTCCAGCATGGAGTGTTCCTTCTCCAGCTGCAGCAGTCTGGACTCCAACTGCAGCTTGGCGCTCCGCTCCTCCTGCAGCGTCCGCTCCATCCCTGACAAACACAAGGAGACAATACTACCGTAACTATTAGAATAATAGACTATTGTATAATGTGGTCCATTGGCCAACACCTTTATCCAAACTGTCATTATTGACTCAGTAGTTTCTTGACCTCTTCTTTCCCCACATACATTTTTCTCTAATATGCTCCATTTCTATCGATCCCAGGTTGCTGGATCGAATCCCCGAGCTGACAAGGTAAAAATCTGTCGTTCGTTCCCTGAGCAAGGCAGTTAACCCACTGTTCCCCGGGCGCCGAAAGACAGGGATGCCGATTAAAGCAGCACCTCTCTGATTCAGAGGGGTTGGGTTAAATGCGGAAGACACATTTCAGTTGAAGGCATTCTGTTGAAGGTACCCCCCTTTCCCCCAATCACCTCTCCTTTTCCTCCTCCCTCTCACCTTTCAGGGCCTCAGACTTGGCCTCCTCAATGGACTTATAGACCTGGTTCTTGTCAGCAAGGCGTGTCTTGGTGGCCTTGTGCTCGGCCTCCTCTATGTCAAAACTCTGTTGCAACGACTTGAGCTTGAACGTCAGGTCAATCTCCTGGTTGTTCTTCTCCTAATGGGCCCAACCAGAGGTCAAAGGTCAGCTGTGTGTTTGTTTATTTGTGGCTGTAATCTGTGTACATCCACAGGACAAAGAGGGGACATCTGCACCTGTGAGACCTGAGAGGATTTGAGATTATTAAAGAAATAGAAGATATTTCTCCCTCTCTGATAGGGACATTTGTATCACGTTGCTCACACCTATCCAATCCTCTCAGATCTCCACAAGAAAGGGGGAGGGGCTAGAGGCCGATTTGGGCTTGGGAAAATCCCATGGAGCCCGAGTGCCATCTACAGTAAGTCTTACCAGTGGAGTGGAGGGTTGTGTTCATCATGGCACATTTTTAAAAAACAACACTTGTTTTAGTCTGTTTTCTTCCATTTGGTGTCTAATGAACACCACCCAGGCCTCTTACCTTCTCCATGTCAGTGAGTCTCTGCTGCAGCTGCCTCTTCTCTGCCTGTGTTCCAGAGAGAGAACCCTTCACCTGCTTCCCCTCCTCCTCCAGGCCCCGGATATGGCCTGACAGAGAGAAAAGAAGATGGGGAATGAGAGTGTGTGGAAAATAGATAGAAAGGGAAAAAGAAGTAGACACATTAGTATAGAGGTAGAGACACACTAGTATAGAGMTAGAGACACACTAGTATAGAGTTAGAGACACACTAGTATAGAGTTAGAGACACACTAGTATAGAGGTAGAGACACACTAGTATAGAGGTAGAGACACACTAGTATAGAGGTAGAGACACATTAGTATAGAGGTAGAGACACATTAGTATAGAGTAAGAGGGACACATTAGTATAGAGTAGAGACACATTAGTATAGAGTAGAGACACATTAGTATAGAGTTAGAGACACATTAGATATAGGTAGAGACACATAGTATAAAGGTAGAGACAATTTAGTATAGAGGGAGAGACACATTAGTATAGAGGTAGAGACACATTAGTATGAGTTAGAGAACATTAGTATAGAGTTAGAGACACATTAGTATAGAGGTAGAGACACATTAGTATAGGGTAGAGACACTTTAGTTATTAGAGTTAAGACACATTAGTATGAGGTAGAGACACATTAGTATATAGAGGTAGAGACACATTAGTATAGAGGTAGAGAACACATTAGTATAGAGGTAGAGACACATTAGTATAGAGGTAGAGACACATTAGTATAGAGTTAGAGACATTAGTATAGAGTAGAGACACATTAGTAAAGAGGTAGAGACACATTAGTATAGAGGTAGAGACATTAGTATAGAGGTAGAGACACATTAGTATAGAGTAGAGACACATTAGTATAGAGGTAGAGACATTAGTATAGAGTAGAGACATTAGTATAGAGTAGAGCACATTAGTATAGAGGTAGAGACATAGTATAGAGACACATTAGTATAGAGGTAGAGACACATTAGTATAGAGGTAGAGACACATTAGTATAGAGGTGAGACACATTAGTATAGAGGTAGAGAACACATTAGTATAGAGGTAGAGACACATTAGTATAGAGGTAGAGACACATTAGTATAGAGGTAGAGACACATTAGTATAGGAGGTAGAGACACATTAGTATAAGAGGTAGAGACACATTAGTATAGAGGTAGAGACAACATTGTATAGAGGTAGAGACACATTAGTATAGAGGTAGACATTAGTATATAGTAGAGGAACATTAGTATTAGAGTTAGAGACCATTAGTATAGGTAGAGACATTAGTATAGAGGTAGGAGACACATTAGTATAGAGGTTAGAGACATTAGTATAGAGTTAGAGACATTAGTATAGAGGTAGAGACACATTAGTATATAGGTAGAGACACATTAGTATATAGGTAGAGCTATCTATGAGGGCACCAAGCTAAGGAGAGCACACACCGGTTGAGTCAAGGCTTCACACAGAGTACTAGGAGACATTACATAATCTACCTGTATTTCACTCATTCCCTTCTGTAATGTGTAAAAATAACATCTGTCAATGTTTATTTTCCTTGTTGCTCCTGACTCCACCCAAGTGGAGACTTTGAAAGAGGGAAAGCTATGAGACATCACAGCAAACAAAATGACTTGCCTGTTCCAAACTGTCCCGTCTGAACTGAATGGACGCAATGACTCTGAATGGATGCAATGACCAATGTCCCAAAGTTTCCAAAACACAGGGTCTCTGTAAGAGTGACGTACTCTCAGGCAGACCTGGGTCCTAGCTGTGCTTGGTTGAGCTTGCCTGTCACAATATAACTAATGAAATGGTTCCTAAAGTGCAAACCCTGCCCCTCTGGAACTCATGTCAATATGCAACCAATGGAATGGTTACACATGTGCAAACTCACCCTGCAGGTCAACTATAGTCTCTGTCCCCAGACTGCGGTCCCTCCTCTCGGCCTCCAGGTCTGCCTGAAGGCCCATCAGCTGCTGCTCCAGGCCCATCTTGGCGTTCTCCAGCTGGGTGCACTTGTCCACCAGCTCCCTGAGGCTGAGCTCCAGGGCCTGGGCATGCTTCTGGGCCTCCACCTGGCTCCTCCGCAGACGCCCCGCCGCCTCCTGCTCCTCTGCCAGCACCGTTGTCACCTCATCCAGCTGAGAAGGAAGAGATGTGGTGGTGGGGTGGTTGGAGTTGTATCTTTATTAGTCAATTCAGGAGTGCAGAATTGGTGTGGAGCGAGCGAGAGCGCGACAGAGAAGGTAGAGATGGACTGTCCTGCCTCACCTGTCTCTGCAGGTGGATGTTCTTGTCCCTGGACATCTGAGAGTTCTGGTTTCTCCTCTTCAGCTCTTCCAGCTGGTCCCGCAGGCTGTTCACTAGACAAGGACAATCAGGTGGACAGATCAATCAGTGTATCTGTGTTTAGYAGAGTGTGAACGTGTACAGGAGACATAATAGATGGACAGGAGGATTTATTATGGATCCCCGAGGCAGCCGCTACTCTTCCTGTAAAGGTAACTGGAGTGTGTGTAGGGACAAAATCCCAGCTTAATTGCTGAATTTCAAATCAACTCCTAGCCCTTACACCCTAGGCACTATAGATCTGAGAGGATTGGACAGATCTAAGCATTATGGTAAATAGAGTCACAATGCCTTCTGATTGGCTGGATGGAGAATGATGTCGCTTCCACCTAGCCAATCCTCTCTACTGCTGGGCAGTAGGGGCCGGGGGTCGATTTTGGGATTCAGCAACTGTTTCATTGACATAATGTTGAGATAATTAGATAATGTTCCATACATAGATATAGCATCCATTGAAAGGGCTTGGAACCTCTAACCCAGGTTTCCCAAACAATGTCCGTGGGACCTCAGAGGGTGCACACTTAGTTTTTTGCACTAGCACTACACAGCTGATTAAAATAATCAAGTAATCATCAAGTTTTGATCATTTGAATTAACTGTGTAGCGTTAGGGCAAAAAACCAAATCGTYCCCCCCGTCGGGTCCCGAGGACAGGGTTTGGGAAACCCTGCTAACCCTTGAATGGGGAGATCTGTTCAATGGATTCTATTTCTATGGTTCCATGTGTACGCGTCACACAGCGTGGGCTTACGGTCGTTCTCCAGGCTGCGTTTCCTGTCCGCCTCCAGCTCCACTTTGCGGAGGTTCTCTGCACTCTGGTACTGCAGCAGGGCCCTCTCTCTCTCCAGCTGCCTCAGCGATGACTCCACTCTCTGCCTGCTGTTCATCTACAGGGACAGGGAAGGGTTCATGTGTGATGTGCCAAAACATTACTGACCAACTCTACATACTGCACATCACCCAGTCTCACCTCTTCCTCCAGTTCTTTAACCAGCTTCTCTAGATGACTACTGGTAGTCCTGGGGAGAGAGGAACATGTGGGAGTAAGTAAGTGTGTGTGTGTGTGTGTGTGCGTGTGTGTGTGTGTGTGTGTGTTCTGAGGTGAGCCCTACTTGTATTTGTTTTCCAGGTGGTCTTTGGCCTGCATCTCATGGTTGAGCTGCTCCTCAAGACAATGGAGCTTCTTCTGCAGCTGATCTGACTGAAGAAGACAGGGAAGGAGAGTTAACAGGTACGTACACTAACACTAACCAGATGCACACTCAGGTATCAACATGTCTGTCAGTTCTGTCTGGTAATCACACAGCTCTGAGTTCTGTCAGGTAATCACACAGCTCTGGGTTCTGTCAGTTCTGTCTGGTAATCACACAGCTCTGAGTTCTGTCAGTTCTGTCTGGTAATCACACAGCTCTGACTTCTGTCAGTTGTTGTATGTCTGTCAGATAGAATTCTATTGTGTCTGTCTGATAATTGAGGGTGCGTTCGTAAATTCACTCTGGCTATTTGTCTGAGTGTGCCAGAGCGCAGAGTAACTGACGAATTGACGAACACTCAACACCTGTTGAATATGGCCGGTGTCGCTAAACGTCAGCAAAGAAGCGTAATTAAATTGTTGCCAGCAGCACAGTTACAGTCATCAACACTCTGGATAACATGAAAACAGCCTAACCAGCTCTGCTAGGGGGAGTAAAATGGTCAGAGTGAGGCGTTCTCTCATTTGTGTCTGGATGTAGCTAGCAAGCTAGCCAACTTTAGCCAGTTAGCTTGGGTGTTTGACTGCTGTTGTGAGGTCAGAACGCTGGGATCAACCCTACTCCTCAGTCAGAGTGTCCAGTGTGCGCTCTGAATGCTCCGAGAATGAAACGCTCTGAATTTACGAACGGACAATCTGACAACGCTCTGAATTTAAGAACGCCCAGAGGGCACTCTGGCACTCCAGATTCAATTTACAAACACATCCTGAGTATGTCTGAGTGTTCTATTCAGTCAGTCTAAGAATTATGTCTGTCTAAGCGAGTTCTATTTTACTGGTTAGTCTTCAGAGCTACTACATTGCATCGAACATTTAAATTTTACATTTGGGCTCAAATGTAGTCTTATGCCATCTGAGTACACATCTTCCCCTCTGCTCCCAGCTGTGCTTTAAAATCAAGCAAACAAACCCAAACACATGTATGTATGCAACGATTCAACAACCTACCTCTCCTTTGATGCCGTCCTGTTTTTCCTCACAGCTATCCACACAGTCCTCCACAGAGATCACTTTATTCACACCGCTTAGCAATCTGGTAGAGGAGGAGGGTAAAATCAAGGGAGAGGGAGGAGAGAGGACATGGGTCTTTAAACTGGCTTTACCTGAGGTGTCCTACCACATCATGCCAACCTCCATGCCAGTGTCTCACCCCATAACACATCCTGCCCAACCTAGAACCCACCCACTTCAGACTCCAGGGCTACAATCCCCATCCACTGATCGTGATCATAAGATCAGACTTTATCATGAGCCTAGTGGATGACTGGAACAAGGAGGCAGGGTGACTGGAACAAGGAGGCAGTGTAAAGCAGGAACAGACGCACAGTGTACGACTGGCTTAAAACGGTTTTACAGTTCTACACGTATGAAACACAATCTCTCCCTCCATCCCTCTCCCTCACCCTCCCTCCATCCCTCTCTAGTTACAGGCAGAGCTGACTAAGCACATTTCCTGCAGAGCACAGAGAACCTTAAAAAACCAAATACCCTAGTGAATACAGGCAGACCGTTAACACAAAAACTCCCTTAAAACATACAGTACATAGATTCAAATTCATTCCAATTTAAATGTAGTAAACCAAACCCTATTCCTGGATAATTGGCTAGCTTGCTAAAGCTAAATATAACAATAATATAACTATATACAGACACTGTATAGATGCCAAACTTCCCTCTTAGTATAGATAGAAAACAATTAGCCTTACTGGTCTTCCTTGAAGTAGGTGAAACCCACYAAAGGCAGRTGGTTGCCCACAAAGGCCTTTGGTGTGGGAAAGGTCTCCACGTCGCCTTTTTCATCCTCGATCTCGTCAAAGTTACTGGTGTCTATGTCACTGCTCAACTCCGGCACTACTGGGGCCACGGCTGAAGGAGTGAGAGAGGGATGCAGAGCGGGAGTGGGAGAAGCAGAGGAGGCAGAGAGGGAGGAGAGAGGCAAAGTGAGAGAGAGATGCAGTCAGAAAGAAGTAAAGTGTGTGTGAGAGTGAGAGTGAGTGAGAGAGAGATGCAGTCAGAAAGAGAGAGATGCAGTCAGAAAGAGAGAGATGCAGTCAGAAAGAGAGAGATGCAGTCAGAAAGAAGCAAAGAGTGTGAGAGAGCGAGCGAGAGAACAGGAAGGGGTGGAAATAGTGTGGGTTTGGGCAGAGGAAGGAGACAGATGGTTAAAATATGTCTAAAATCAATCAACTCAGTGCTAAAATTGGTCTCAATCAAGAGACACTAACACAGAGATACCCGTCGGCTCCTCCGATTCTCAATAAGAGATACTTTTTACACTATACTGTGATGTTCTAGGTGTGTGTAGTCTATGTGTGTGTGTGTGTGTGTGTGTGTGTGTGTAGTACACCGAGCCACCCTGGGCACAGGCGGTAAAAGCACGCTGGCGTGGGGCGGACGCCAAACCCACCACTCCTCTCTCCCCCTACAGTGCCCTCTTTGTGCCCCAACACACACTGTTGCCTTTCACACACCTAAACACACTCTAGGAGAGGGAGAACTAACTCCCCTTCTGCTGTTTTAAAGGCCTCCATCTGTACAGTAGGCGGACAGAAATGTGTCAAGGGGCCAGGAGGCGAAAGCTGAGGCGAGCCCAGTRGCTCGACAACCTATAAAGATGTCACTACTGGCTAGGAAACTAAGTGGCCATGTTGGATCTTATTTCTTCAARGGGATCCATTCTGGCTCCAGGCAAAGAGAACCAAGTCAAGACAGAACCCTCAGTAGGGAGAGATCAATAGATGGTGGACAAATGGGAGAGAGAGAAAAATGAGAACGCGAGCAACAAGAGAGGGAATGAAAGAAAAAGAAAAAGCGAAAAGCAAGAGCTGTGCGGTGAGACTGGAGAGAGACAGACACGGTCCCGGCTCCCGGGAGGCCAATTGCGGCATGGCTTTCCCAGCATGCTCCTGATAGCGGGTAGGCTAATGACAGGCAGCTGTGGCCACAGTGAGAGTGGAGAGAGGAGGGAGCGACCGCCCTCAAATCTGATCTGGGGCTGGTGCAGTGGTTCTGGTGCGCCCCTCTCATTACTCCTGCAAGCCCATAGGGGGCTACCTCTGCCCCCTCCCTGCTCCATCATAGGACAGGGTGCTTACTYGCACCCAGGCTGTGTCCCAYATGTCACTCCATTCCKTATGTAGGGCACTACCTTTGACCAGGGCCAATAGAGAATCCCATAGTGCTCWGMMCAKWAWTWMTGKKCWATGTAGGGAATAGAGTGCCATTTGAGAGGCAGKCTCAGTCTCCCACATCCGAGAGTTTTACAGCTTTATTTCAGGCAACAGTCAGAAATGGGGCTTCAGCATGCTAGCTAATGAGCAGACTAGAGAGTGAGGCTGCCTTCCCATTCTCCACCCTTATCCACCTGCAAACTTTCTCCCATTGATTTGGCAATGGTGGAAACTATCCCCAGCCAATGCTTACACAAATCCTGCGCTTTTAAATCCATGATGGGGAGTGTGTAAGTGCACACCTATAGTAACGGGAGACAATGGGCTGACTATAGTGTGGGGGAACACATTAGAACACTGATAGTATAGCGTGGGGGAACCCATTAGAACACTGATAGTATAGCATGGGGGAACCTAATAGAACACTGATACTATAGCCGTGGGGGAACCCAACAGAACACTGATACTATAGCGTGGGGGAACCCAAACACAACGGAACACTGATACTATAGCGTGGGGAAACCCAATAGAACACTGATACATATAGCGTGGGGGAACCCAACAGAACACTGATACTATAGCGTGGGGAACACAATAAAACACTGATACTATAGCGTGGGGGAACACAACGGAACACTGATACTATAGCGTGGGGGAACCCAATAGAACACTGATACTATAGCGTGGGGGAACCCAACAGAACACTGATACTATAGCGTGGGGGAACCAATAGAATAACACTGATACTAGAAGAAACCTGCGTGCTCAGTCCCCTCCATTACTCCCCGTTCACTCATGACTGCACGACCAGGCACGACCCACACCATCATTAAGTTTGCTGATGACACAACAGTGTCACTACAGTTACACAACAGCCTGATCACTGACAACGACGAGACGGCCTATAAGGAGGAGGTCAGAGACCTTGCCGTGTGGTGCAAGGACAAACAAGATGATTGTGGACTACAGGAAAAAGAGGACCGAGCACTCCACCATTCTCATCGACGGGGCTGCAGTTGAGCAGGTTGAGATCGTCAAGTTCCTTGGCGTCCACATCACCTACAAACTTACACCGTCCAAGCACACCAAAACAGTCGTGAAGAGGGCACGACAAAACCTATTCCCCCTCAGGAGACTGAAAAGATTTGGCATGGGTCCTCAGATCCTCAAAAGGTTCTACAGCTGCACCATCGAGAGCATCCTGACTAGTTGCATCACTGCTTGTATGGCAACTGCTCGCCTCAAGGCACTACAGAGGGTAGTGCGTACTGCCCAGTACATCACTGGGGCCAAGCTTCCTGCCATCCAGGACCTCTATACCAGGCGTGTCAGAGGAAGGCCCTAAAATTGTCAAAGACTCCAGCCACCCTAGTCAAAGACTGGTCTCTCTGCCTACCGCACGGCAAGCGGTACCGGAGCGCCAAGTCTAGGTACAAGAGGCATCTAAACAGCTTCTACACCCAAAGCCATATGACTCCTGATCATCTTATCAAATGGCTACCAGTCTAGTTGCATTGCCCCCCCCCCCCCCCTCTTTACACCACTGCTACTCTCTATTGTCATCTATGCATAGTCACTTTACCTACATGTATATACTGCCTCAACTAACCGGTGCCCCCACACATTGACTCCGTATCGGTACCCCCTGTATATAGTCTCACCATTGTTATTTTACTGCTGCTCTTAATTACTTTTCTCTTATTCTTACCGTTTTTGTTTGTTTTGTATTCAGAGCATGTGACTAATAAAGTTTGATTTGATACTATAGCGCATCAGAAGAACACTGATGAGTGTGCCATGTGCTGTGTGGAAGAAGCACCAATGGCTTGAATGGAGATCTTATGATGAGACGCCAACAGTTGGGGTCACACACACACCTTTGGTTGGGTAAGGATGAGAGACGCACACACACACCTTTGGTTGGGTAAGGATGAGAGACGCACACACACACCTTTGTTGGGTAAGGATGAGAGACGCACACACACACCTTTGGTTGGGTAAGGATGAGAGACCACACACACACCTTTGGTGGTAAGGATGAGAGACGCACACACACACCTTTGGTTGGGTAAGGATGAGAGACGCACACACACACCTTGGTTGGGTAAGGATGAGAGACGCACACACACACCTTTGGTTGGGTAAGGATGAGAGACGCACACACACACCTTTGGTTGGTAAGGATGAGAGACGCACACACACACCTTTGGTTGGTAAGGGATGAGAGACGCACACACACACCTTTGGTTGGGTAAGGATGAGAGACGCACACACAACACCTTTGGTTGGGTAAGGATGAGAGACGCACACACACACCTTTGGTTTGGTAAGGATGAGAGACGCACACACACACCTTTGGTTGGGTAAGGATGAGAGACGCACACACACACCTTTGGTTGGTAAGGATGAGAGACGCCACACACACACCTTTGGTTGGGTAAGGATGAGAGACGACACACACACACCTTTGGTTGGGTAAGGATGAGAGACGCACACAACACACCTTTGGTTGGTAAGGATGAGAGACGCACACACACACCTTTGGTTGGTAAGGATGAGAGACGCACACACACACCTTTGGTTGGTAAGGATGAGAGACGCACCACACCACACTTGGGTAAGGATGAGAGACGCACACACACACACCTTTGGTTGGGTAAGGATGAGAGACGCACACACAGTGGGATTCAGTAGTGTCTCGTTCTGGTTTCGTGTTACAGACTGCCTGGGCTATGCTCAGCAGTTATGTCTCTGTTTAAATCAGAGCCAGGTGAAACTGACTGAAACAGTCAGAGAACTGAATACAATTATAAAACAAAGACAGAAGCCATGATATGTACTAATATACCTCCTTCCTTATTCCCATCCTTCCTTATTCCCATCCTTCCTTACTTAGTGACTTGTTTGATCTGGCGGTACTGGATAACTGCAAGCAGCCTTGCAAGGTTTCTCTGTGTGTGTGTGTGTGTGTGTGTGTGTGTGTGTGTGTGAGAGAGATCCCACCGTAGTACTTTCAATAGATTTGTCACATGATATCAAAATCAGTGATGATGGAAGGATTGAGGAGCCCAAGTACATACTCCTCACCAAGCATGAATCTGTGTAGCATTGCACAGTGTAGTACGCTGTAATGAACGATTAGTAAAAGTTCAGTATACGTCAAGAGTAGGAGTGCTGATCCAGGATCTGTTTTGACTTTTAGATCACAATGAATAAGATCACATGGACAGCAGGAAAGAGCTGATCCTAGATCAGCATTCCTACTCTGAGACGAGTGATAGTGAACACACGGCCTCTGGCCATGCAGGGTTGTGCTGCAGTGCTGATGATAGACAGGTGACTGTTCTGCTCAGTCTCTGCTGATAGAGTAGAGACTCAGGCTCCCTACATGGGAATGAACTGTAGTGTCAAGTCATGACAATAACAAGTTGGGTGATGGAGAGACAGATTGGGAAGGAGACAGAGAGACAGAGAGGGGCAGACAGGCACACACACACATGCAGTATGACTGAAGAAATACACGCACAAATACACACGGTTTGACTGAACACACACACACACACACACACACACACACACACACACACACTTACTCTCTCGGATAGTGTCGAAGGTCCACTGGTCGTTCGTGAAGAAGGGGTGTCTCTTGATCTCCTCCACGCCGTTCCTCCCCAGACGCACCTCCCTGTACATAGCCAATGGGACGGAGTGGTCAGAGAGCGGTCACTCACTCAAACGTGCAAATTGACCGCAACATGAACACAAAGTAAAGCGCCACTTTCCTCCACACAGCTGGAGTGACCACTAGCCCACTAGGCACTGACCACAGTCCACTGATTGGCCAGGCTGGACCGCCTCACGACCACTGTAGTGGTCAGTAACGGCCAGTAGAAGAAGAGTCTTCACGCAGCCAGTAAGAGTAGTGATACGGAAAGAATGTAGATCCAGGAAGTTACACAGGAGCAAAGTAGGGACCAGACTAGTCAACAACACTACTATATCTACTGCTGCAATTCCCTTCCTCCTCTTCCCCTCTGGCATTCCTCCCTCCCTCCTCTTCCCCTCTGGCCTCCCTCCCTCCCTCCTCTGCCACAGGGTGCAGGGCCGGAGGGGTGCGGCAGTTTGGGCTGCCACGTGTGGGACATTCCAGACTCAGCCAAAAGGAACAGAGCAAGGGAGGGGTGTGCCCCACTAGAAAACATGATGGGAGAGACCATGGCAGACACACAGAGCATGTCCCGAAGCTCAGAATACTGAGGCGAGAGAGTGAGCATGAAAGAGATATAGGGTAATACAGAAAGAGAAATATGGAGAGAAGGGAAAGAGAGGAGAGAGAGAGCGAGCATACCAAAACAACAAGAGGGCCGAATGCTAAATAGAGAGAAAAACAGAAATGGGGGAAAAAGAGAGATGGGGAGGGACAGGATTAAGAGAAAGAGAGTTGACTGACTGAGCTGGTGAGTAGAGAGAGTTGGTGGGACTGGTCTTTACTGACTGACTGAGCTGATGAGTAGAGAGAGTTGATGGGACTGGTCTTTACTGACTGACTGACTGAGCTAATGAGTAGAGAGAGTTGATGGGACTGGTCTTTACTGACTGACTGACTGAGCTAATGAGTAGAGAGAGTTGATGGGACTGGTCCTTACTGACTGATGGAGTGAGCTGGTGAGTGAGTCAGTGAACCACAGTGTGTAACGGCCCTGCTACACTATAGCCATCGGGCGTCCGGCTTTGCCATCAGTGATCAGCTGTTGAGGAAATGATTCCTTTTGGTTGCATATGGCCTCACTTATACACCAGTCAAGAAGTCAAGAAGCTACAAGTACTAGCTAGCTTGCTAGCTACATTGACTAGCTAGGTTCACAATGTAAACAAAAGCAACTTGTGTAATTATAGGATAATTTAGTACAACCATCAGCAACAACTTAATGAACACAAAGCTATTGTACTTACACATAATGGATGAAAATGGTACAGTACAGTAGGGGAAAAGTACCCAAATGTCATACTGTAGTAAAAGTAGAGATACCTAAATAGAAAARGACTCAAGTAAAAGTGAATGTCACCCAGTAAAATACTACTTGAGTAAGTCTAAAAGTATTAAAATATACTTAAGTATTAAAAGTATAAATCATTGCAAATTCCTTATATTAAGCAAATCAGAGAGCACGATTGTTTTTTTAATGTATGGATAGCCAGGGGCTTTCTTGTCCTGCTAAGCATTCAAAATGTAACGAGTACTTTTGGGTGTCGGGGAACATGTACGGAGTAAAAATTACATTATTTTCTTTAGGAATGTAGTTAAGTAAAAGTAACGTCACATTGAGACGACACTGATGGCAAAACGTATGGTGGAGCTGAGGAGTTAGCGTGACAGGGGGAATAAGTATCAGTGTGTAGCAACGTTAATAACGTATGGTGGAGCTGAGGAGTTAGCGNTAAGTATCAGTGTGTAGCAACGTTAATAACGTATGGTGGAGCTGAGGAGTTAGCGTGACAGGAGGAATAAGTATCAGTGTGTAGCAACGTTAATACAGTTGGGCTATAATATTCATTTTTATTTCTATTCATTTATAGATTTTTTTTAATTCAGTTGTTTCAGTTAGATTTCAGACTTGATTTACCATTTTTTATTTAGTTTGTTTGAAAACATTTCCATTTCATTTGTATATTATTTATTTTCAGTGTTGTAGGCCTATATGTGTTGTAGGCCTATAGTTTGTTTTTGTGATGCCACTTCTTGCCACTGGGGGGCAGTAATACATAAGGTGATGGGCCAGGACCATAGACTTGGATAGACATAACATCTCTATATCTGTCATGATGGCGTCTGTGAGAGTACATGCAGTGCCATTAAGGCCATCTCCATCTTGGAAATAACTATCTGTCAAGAAAATACACTAATTGGCTGATCCCTCCCGATGACCCAGCTGCCATGACTACAACCAGTTCATCAGGAGGCATCAGCCAATGAAGTTGGAAGTTCCGCCCAGTTGACTAAATCAAAATGGAAAAGGGCCTCAATGGCGCTGCCCATGCTAACACAGTCTTTAGGCCACTAGGGGACTCTGTACAACTCCATGGCCAGAATGTAGGTTTGGTTAGGTTTAAATGATAAAACAATCCTAATGCGACTTGGATTTAAAGGATAAGTGCCTAGACTGGTGGAAGAAATAAGGTGCAAGGAAACTCTTAACCATGTTTACATCAATCCAATGCTTTTTTATTTCCGTTGGTAGTAGATGTAAGAACCAAGTACCTTTATCTGACAGAGTGGAAAAAAACAACAAATGAAGTCCTAGCACATGTGACGGGTTATGTTAATGTAATATTAAACATGCATCACTGACTACCCTCTTCAAATTGGGTTAATAAAAACATCAACAACAGTAAAAACACAATACAACACTTCTTCAGAAATCTATCCATTCACAGCCAGCCAGCCAGCGTGTGTGTTTCTGTTCAACCTAACAAGATTGTCTGGTGTATCTTCAAGAAGACACTGCGTTCCAGGGGAGGTGGTCGTTCGGTTTCTCAAGCCTGATGACGGGCTGAATATTCTCTCCACGAACGCTTGGGATGCAGGGGCAGAAACCAGATCCAGTGCCACAGGGCACAGCTTTGGATAAACAGCCATCCTTGCCTGCCAGAACTAGAGAGGTGACTGTAAACATGCCCACCTTCACAGCAGACAGTGACCTCAGACACAATGGTCAATGCAAGGAAGCTATATTTCTGATGAAATGTGGTCAAGATGGTTTCAATATGCTGGCATCTTTCAGGGATCCTGCTGCTCCACAGCTGTACTCTGATTTGCTGAAGTACAAGACTCTGCTTCCCTCATCAGTGGCTCCATCTCTGTTGAACAAAGTGCCAGAGACCCACTTGGGTCATCAGGCAAGCTTCTGCAGGGGTTGGATTGAAGTTGGCTGCCAGAGGATTCAGTATGCATGCGAAGCGCTCACACAGTGACTTCAGGAGGACCTGTGACAACTGTTAGGCAACAGTAGTTGACTGAACGTGTGCCTCAAGGTGAGAAGGCATGGCACCACATCAGACAGTGACTGGCTGTCAGTTTGAAGATGGTCGGTGTGGATTGCGAACGGCTCCAGCAACTTTACAAGCTGTTCTACCATGGCCCAGTCCAGTCCGTGCTCACCCTGTTAGTTACTGATAGTTAGTGATACTGATGCACAAGCTAAGCCTATTTGAAATGTCGCCATCTACTGGCAGCATTTACCCAACAGTCAGAAGCTTAAAAACCCATTCGGGAAAAAAACTTCAAAACCCCAATTGATTTTTAGAAGAAAAAAACAAAAWATAATTGGTTTTTATTTTACGTGGTTTTGCAGTTAAAGATAATAGTTTCAGTATAGTTTTATTTCAGTTTACTAAGTAGTTTTTATTTTAGTTTCAGATTTAGTTTACTATAATAACCTTAGTTTGTGTAGGGTGAATGTGTATGGGTGTGTGTGCATCTCTGTGTGTATCTGAGTGTGTGTGTGTGTGGTGTGAGAGAGAAACTGCAGAGTGACAGAGAAAATAAACAGAGGGGAAGGGGAGTATAAGACAGGCATGGTGCGGCAGCAGAAAGGGTTAGAGTTTGACGTCTACTATACCTCTAATGTCCCAGCCTCTCATTAACCTCTACTCCCATCAACTACTACTACTATGATCCTAAGTATCTAACAGCCATTAACAAAGAATCGCTCACCCAGGTGTCATTCCCATCTTTTCTGGTCCCAGTTTAAACTGAGAACAACTTTGTTTGTTGTTCAAGGCTTAATAACAATATTTATAGTGTTCATAAGCACTACATTGATACTTCACAAATCATTTAAGCAAATTCATAATACAGTTGAAGTCAGAAGTTTACATACACTTATGTTGGAGTCATTAAAACTCGTTTTTCAACCACTCCACACATTTATTGTTAACAAACTAGTTTTGGCAAGTCGGTTAGGACATCTACTTTGTGCATAACTCAAGTAATTTTTCCAACAATTGGTTAACAGACGGATTATTTCACTGTATCACAATTCCAGTGGGTCAGAAGTTTACATACACTAAGTTGACTGTGCCTTTAAACAGCTTGGAAAATTCCAGAAAATGATGTCATGGCTTTAGAAGCTTCTGATAGGCTAATTGACATCATTTGAGTCAATTGGAGGTGTAGCTGTGGATGTATTTCAAGGCCTACCTTCAAACTCAGTGCCTCTTTGCTTGACATCATGGGAAAATCAAAAGAAATCAGCCAAGACCTCAGAAAAAAATGGTTGACCTCCACAAGTCTCGTTCATCATTGGGAGTAATTTTAGAACGCCTGAAGGTACCACGTTCATCTGTACAAACAATAGTACGCAAGTATAAATAAACACCATGGGACCACGCAGCCGTCATACCACCCTTAGGAGACACGTTCTGTCTCCTAGAGATGAACGCACTTTGGTGTGAAAAGTGCAAATCAATCCCAGAACAACAGCAAAGGACCTTGTGAAGATGCTGGAGGAAATGGGTACAAAAGTATCTATATCCACAGTAAAACAAGTCCTACTAGGCTACATAACCTTATGTCTGGTGCTCTGCAAAATGTGGCATGACCAGTTTGCCTCCCTTTACGTGGCGTAGCATGACATTAGCTCAAGCTAAAGAGTGCTGAAGCATATAGGTCTTATTAAGGGATTATGAAGGTTTTGTTAAGCCACTTTCGTTTAGAGTGGGACAGCTTTTCTCCCACATACCTCACCTCTCCTCTCCCTCCTCACGCTCGTCTCATTTAAAAAGGCAGTAACAGCCTCCACAGGAAAGTGTGAAAAAAAGAGATCACACTTTGAAGGATCCAAGAGGTCAGACAGGTCATGGGGGCTTTGTTACGTAGGTCAAACATACTGTACCTGTCAGACAGGAAGGCACAGATGAGGTCCTTGGCATCATTGGACATCTGCACATCATCAGGGAAGTTGAGGTTATTCTTGTGATCCATGATCTTCCCATATGTTCCTACTAGTGACTCGGCATAAAATGGGGTGTCGCCTAAAAAGAGAGGTGAAATTTAAAATATGTTTTGGGGCTTTTGTTAGGCTTTACAGGGGAGGTTAAACTAGCTTCAATAAACACGAATAGCCTAGTAGTGTGACCACTGTGTTTAAACCTAGGTGTACGGCATGCCACAAGACTGTTAGCCCGCTGAGCTAAATCCAAGACATTAGCTCAGGGAGCTAACACAAGTCTTGATGTCTCAGGCATATCACCCGAGCGGGGTTAATCAAACCATCTTTAGTAGCTTAGCGCCAATCCAAATGACAAAACTAAAAGAATTAACATTAGCAGGTCAACGGTCCAATTGACATCCTGAACACCGTTCTGATTCAGGATCAGACAAACTCACTCACCGACCAGCATCTCAAAGATGAACACCCCCACGGACCACCAGTCACACTCGCGGCCGTAGTAGCCGTCCCCCCCCTGGGACTTGAGCACCTCAGGAGAGATGTAGTCCGGAGTCCCCACCGCTGTTTCACAGTGGACCATGCCTGTCTGGAATGAGAGAGAAGGACAGACGGAGAGGCAGGCGGGGAGACAGGCAGACAGAGACATCGTTAAAGCAGGTAACCTAAACAGTGAAACATATTGGGCCAGTGTGCCAGACACAGATTAAGCCTAGTCCTTGAGTAAGAAGCACTTTTAATGGTGACTCTACATGATTTTTAGTCCAGGACTAAGCCTAATCTGTGTTTTATTTTTATTTAACCAGGTAGGCCAGTTGAGAACAAGTTCTCATTTACAACTACAACCTGGCCAAGATAAAGCAAAGCAGTGCGACAAAAACAACAAAGTTAAACATAAACAAACGTACAATCAATAACACAAAAGAAAAGAAAAATAGACAATGTACAGTGTGAGCAAATGTAGAAGAGTAGGGAGGTAGGCAATAAATAGGCCCTAGAGGTGAAAATAATTACAATTTAGCATTAATACTGGAGTGACAGATGTGCAGATGATGATGTGCAAGTAGAGATACTGGGGTACAAAAGAGCTAGAGGGTAAGTAATAATATGGGGATGAGGTAGTCAGGTGTGCTATTTACAGATTGGCTATGTACAGGTACAGTGATCGGTAAGCTGCTCAGACAGCTGATGCTTAAAGTTAGAGAGGGAGATATAAGACTCAAGCTTCAGAGATGTTTTCAATTTGTTCCAGTCATTGGCAGCAGAGAACTGGAAGGAAAGGCGGCCATAGGAAGTGTTGGCTTTGGGGATGACCAGTGAGATATACCTGCTGGAGCGTGTGGGTGTTGCTATGGTGACCAGTGAGCTGAGATAAGGCGGGGCTTTACCTAGCAAATACTTAGATGACCTGGAGCCAGTGGGTTTGGCGACAGATATGTAGTGAGGGTCAGCCAACGAGAGCATACAGGTCGCAGTGGTGGGTAGTATATGGGCTTTGGTGACAAAACGGATGGCACTGTGATAGACTGCATCCAATTTGCTGAGTAGAGTGTTGGGGGCTATTTTGTAAATGACATCGCCGAAGTCAAGGATCGGTAGGATAGTCAGTTTTACGAGGGTATGTTTGGCAGCATGAGTGAAGGAGGCTTTGTTGCGAAATAGGAAGCCGATTCTAGATTTAATTTTGGATTGGAGATGCTTAATGTGAGTCTGGAAGGAGAGTTTACAGTCTAACCAGACACCTAGGTATTTGTAGTTGTCCACATATTCAAAGTCAGAACCGTCCAGAGTAGTGATGCTATTCGGCGGGGAGGGTGCGGGCAGCAATCGGTTGAAGAGCATGCATTTAGTTTTACTAGCATTTAAAAGCAGTTGGAGGCCACGGAAGGAGTGTTGTATGGCGTTGAAGCTCGTTTGGAGGTTTGTTAACACAGTGTCCAAAGAAGGGCCGGATGTATACAGAATGGTGTCGTCTGCGTAGAGGTGGATCAGAGAATCACCAGCAGCTAGAGCGACATCATTGATATATACAGAGAAAAGAGTCGGCCCGAGAATTGAACCCTGTGGCACCCCCATAGAGACTGCCAGAGGTCCGGACAACAGGCCCTCCGATTTTACACATTGAACTCTATCTGAGAAGTAGTTGGTGAACCAGGCGAGGCAGTCATTTGAAAAACCAAGGCTATTGAGTCTGCAGATAAGAATGTGGTGATTGACAGAGTCGAAAGCCTTGGCCAGGTCGATGAATACTGCTGCACAGTACTTGTTTTTTATCAATGGCGGTTATGATATCGTTTAGGACCTTGAGCGTGGCTAAGGTTTAGCCATGACCAGCTCGGAAACCAGATTACATAGTGGAGAAGGTAAGGTGGGATTCGAAATGGTTGGTGATCTGTTTATTAACTTGGCTTTCGAAGATTTTAGAAAGGCAGGGTAGGATAGATATAGGTCTGTAGCAGTTTGGGTCTAGAGTGTCTCCCCCTTTGAAGAGAAGATGACCGCAGCAGCTTTCCAATCTTTGGGGATCTTGGACGACACGAAAGAGAGGTTGAATAGGCTAGTAATAGGGGTTGAAACAATTTCTGCAGATAATTTTTATAGGTCCAGATTGTCTAGCCCATCTGACTTGTAGGATCCAGATTTTGCAGCTCTTTCAGAACATCAGCTGTCTGGATGTGGGTGAAGGAAAAGTGGGGGGTCAAGTTGCTGCAGGGGGTGCTGAGATGTTGGCCAGGGTAAGGGTAGCCAGGTGGAAAGCATGGCCAGCCATGGAAAAATGCTTATTGAAATTATCGATTATTGTAGATTTATCAGTGGTGACAGTGTTTCCTATCCTTAGTGCAGTGGGCAGCTGGGAGGAGGTGCTCTTATTCTCCATGGACTTTACAGTGTCCCAAAACCTTTTGGAATTAGTGCTACAGGAAGCAAATTTCTGTTTGAAAAAGCTAGCCTTAGCTTTCCTAACTGACTGAGTATATTGGTTCCTGACTTCCCTGAAAAGTTGTATATCGCGGGGACTATTCGATGCTAATGCAGAACACCACAGGATGTTTTTGTGCTGGTCAAGGGCAGTCAAGTCTGGGGTGAACCAAGGGCTATATCTGTTCTTAGTTCTACATTTTTTGAATGGGGCATGCTTATTTAAGATGGGGAGGAAAGCACTTTTGAAGAGCAAGAGCTACCAGGCATCCTCTACTGACGGGATGAGGTCAATATCCTTCCAGGATACCCGGGCCAGGTCGATTAGAAAGGCCTAGTCTCTGAAGTGTTTTAGGGAGCGTTTGATAGTGATGAGGGGTGGTCGTTTGATCGCAGACCCAGTACGCACGCAGGCAATGAGGAATTGATCGCTGAGATCCTGGTTGAAGACAGCAGAGGTGTATTTAGAGGGCAGGTTGGTCAGGATGTGTCTGGGAAACTGGCCCATTAAATTTGTAAAAGAGCTTTTTGGCACAGCTTAGCTGTCCTGTAAATCACGATTCAGCAAATTAACCTGATGGACTTTCTATGTGGAAATTGACACTAAACAATTCAAAATCTGCCCACATGGTGGTGCACTGGAGCAGTGAAATTCCCCCAAACCCAGATTTTAGCAGTAGACAGTTCATCGCCTTGGAAATAGTCTAAAATTAGCTCATGTTAGAACTAAGTTACAGAAGAAAGCAGGAAAAAAAGTAAGGTCTAGGGCTTGAGTTTGGTGTTTCAGACAGAATTACCATAAGACCATTTCGGGTTAGGATGGAGTCTCACTCAGAAAACCCCCAGTCCCAGTCCTGCTCCTGGGGACCAGAAGGGGTGCACATTTAGTTTTTTTGCCTTAGAACTAACACACCTGATTCAAGTGAAGGCTTGATGACGAGTTGATTCTTGAATCAGCTGTGTTAGTGAAAAAAACTAAATGCAAACACCTTTGGCTCCCCAGGACCAGGTAGCACTGCCCTAGACCCTCAGCCAATTCTCCAACTCCCCTGCAAACTCACAGAGTCCATCTTCATGCAGGTGCCAAAGTCAGCCAGCTTGAGGTGGCCATTTTGGTCCAGTAGTATGTTGTCCGGTTTCACATCGCGGTGGATGAAACCCATATAGTGGATTGCATCTAGAGCCAGCACCACCTCGGCAGTGTAGAAACGGACCCACTTCTCTGGCATGTCGTAGTTCATGGTCAGGGTGACCAGATCTCCACCAGGCATATACTCCATCACCATGTAGAGGTGGAGGTCGTCTTGGAAAGCACAGCACAGCTGGAAAACACACATATCACAACAATAACAGCTTGACTGACATTTGGAGTATGTGAGAGGTGTGTGTACTGTACGTGTATGAGTGTAAGTCTCTCTCCCTCACCTGGACGACCCAGGGACTGTTGGAGAAGGCCATGATGTCTCTCTCCTCCCAGAAGAAGGCGGAGTCAGAGCGTTTGATCATCTCAAACTTGCTCAGCTGTTTCATGGCGTACACCTTCTGAGACGCCTTGTGACGGACCTGGAGGAGGGGAGGTACATTTTATTTTGTAATTTTTTATTTCACCTTTATTTAACTACGCAAGTCAGTTAAGAACAAATTCTTATTTACAATGCCGGCCTACCAAAAGGCAAAAGGCCTCCTGCGGGGACCGGGGCTGGGATTAAAAGGACAAAACACACATCATGACGAGACAACACTACATAGAGACATAAGACAACAACATAGCAAGGCAGCAACACAACATGACAACATGGCAGCAGCACAAAACATGGTTCAAACATTATTGGGCAGAGACAACAGCACAAAGGGCAAGAAGGTAGAGACAACAATACATCACGCAAAGCAGCCACAACTGTCAGTTAAGAGTTGTCCATTATTGAGTCTTTAAAATAAGAGATTAAGATGACGAGGTATACGATTACACACGGCCACACGGCCACACACACACTTATTTTTATACAAGTAGTAGACGCTACTGAGATTCAAGATGTCTTTTACGAGGGAAACCGCCAAAAGAAAGCAGTGTAAACACACATTCATAACATAACAGTCACCAGTAGAGATACAATGTCACTTTGACACAAAGTTGCAGATAATGCCATTGAAGACCCTTGATAACATAACGTTCTGCAAACAACATGAACACACAAAAAAAAAACATTTAAACACACACCCACAGAACAACATGTACACACGGATCGACCAGCCCAGCTCTTCACACAAGACTCAGACACAAAATTCATCTTTCCACACACACACACACACACACACACACACACACACACACACACACACACACACACACACACACACACACACACACACACACGACCTGTCTAAACATGCCTTCATTACAAGGTACACAGAACCTGAAAAATACACAAAGACGAACAGACAGGCAGGCACCTGGAAGGGGGAGACACGAACGCAAGAGCTCACACAGGCAGTGAGGAATGTAAATGTTCTTAATCTGTTTGCATATCATTGTATCTTTGTGCCACAAACACACGGAGGGAGTTTCTCACCAGTTGCACCTCTCCATAGGCTCCTCTGCCGATCATCTTGACCTTGTCAAAGTCCTCCAGTTTCAACTGCAGGTCCCGCATCTTAACCATGGCCTTCTCATCTACAGGACAGACAGAGGTCAGAGGTCAAATGGGTTACCATGGCAACAGAAGCACACGCAATTGTTCAAAGGAGAGGTCAGCAAAGGCCTCACAGAGGTCAAATACCTTTGCAGTTGTACCAGTGGTTAGTTACCTCCATGTGGATGCTAGTTAGAGGCAAGAAGGTTGATAAAACTTTACATTAACTTGCTCGTCTACCTGTGTTGTGTTAATAATTGCTACAGTAATGGTGATATATGTTTTGGGTCGGGTTTCATACTGGTTATTATATAGTCTTCTGATATGAAATATTGCAAGGTAGGGTTGATACAGAAACTGTAGTTAATTGTTATAAACCTGTAACTAAGGGAGAGGTTCTACATTCACACTGGCAAAACAATCCAATGGCAGAACACTCTTGTTCGACAGTGCACCCGAGTGCAGAATAATTGATCAATTTACGAACACACTTAATTCTTATGACAGGTCAGTAAACAGCGGCTAAAAACGGAATTGAATTGTTGCCAGTAGCACGGTGACAGTCACTAGTAAAATGATCAGAATATCTTCTTCTCTCATTATGAGAGCTTGGACCTACACTGAGTGTACAAAACATTAAGGACACAGGCTCTTTCCATGACATAGACTGACCAGGTGAATCTGGATGAAAGCTATGACCCCTTATTGATGTCACTTGTCACTTTAAAATCAGTGTAGATGAAGGGGAGGAGACAGGTTAAAGAAGGATTTTTAAACCTTGCGACAATTGAGACCTGGATTGTATGTGTGCCATTCAGAAGGTGAATGGGCAAGACAAAATATCCTTCGAACAGGGTATGATAGTAGGTGTCAGGCGCACCAGTTTGTGTCAAGAACTGCAACGCTGCTGGGTTTTCCCACACTCAACAGTTTCCAGTGTGTATCAAGAATTGTCAACCACCCAAAGGACATCCAGCCAACTTGACACATTATTGGAGTAAACATGGGCCAGCATCCCTTTGGAATGCTTCAGACACCTTGTAGAGTCCATTCCCCAAGTCAGCAATTTTGATATTGCATTCTTTTGAACTTAACATGAATTGGGGTATTAAAAGTACTATATAGTTTGATAACATTAAACAGAACAAAGCTATGTCAATAATTAAATTGACAAAAATGCAGATCACCATTTTAGTCCCAAGCTTTTGATTTGTGTCTGGAATTTGTGCCAATCTGTTTGCTAGCACAGACTGGAATATGTTCCGGGATTCTTCCGATGGCATTGAGTAGTACACCACATCAGTCACTGGCTTCATCAATGAGTGCATCGATGACGTTGTCCCCACAGTGACCGTACGTACATACCCAACCAGAAGCCATGGATTACAGGCAACATCCGCACTGAGCTAAAGGGTAGAGCTGGCTGAACGCTTTCAAGGAGCAGGACTCTAACCAAAAGCTTATAAGAAATCCAGCTATGCCCTCGACGAACAATATATCAATAAAGCGTCAATACAGGACTAAGATTGAATCGTTACTACACCGGTCGACACTCGTTGGATGTGGAGGCTTGCAAACTATTAGACTACAAAGGGAAGCACAGCCGCGAGCTGCCCAGTGACACGAGCCTACCAGATGAGCTAAATTACTTCTATGCTTGTTTCGAGGCAAGTAACACTGAAACATGCATGCGAGCACCAGCTGTTCCGGAAGACTGTGTGATCATGCCTCCATAGCCGATGTGAGTAAGACCTAAACAGGTCATCATTCACAAGGCCGCTGGGCAGACGGGTTACCAGGACGTGTACTCTGAGCATGCGCGACCAACTGGCAAGTGTCTTCACTGACATTTCAACCTCTCCCTGCTGAGTCTGAATACCAACATGTTTCAAGCAGACCACCATAGTGCCCGTGCCCAGAACACTAAGGTAACCTGCTAAATGACAACCGACCCGTAGCACTCACATCTGTAGCCATGAAGTGCTTGAAATGCTCGTCATGGCTCAATCAACACCATTATCCAGAAACCCTAGACCCACTCCAATTGCATACCGCCCCAACAGATACAGATGATGCAATCTCTATTGCACTCCACACTGCCTTTCCCACCTGGACAAAAGGAACACCTATGTGAGAATGCTATTCATTGACTACAGCTCAGCGTTCACACCATGTGCCCTCAAAGCTCATCACTAAGCTAAGGACCCTGGGACTAAACAAGATCCTGGACTTCCTGATGGCCACACCCAGGTGGTGAGGGTAGTAACACACATCCGCAATGCTGATCCTCAACACGGGGCCCCTCAGGGTGCGTGCTCAGTCCCCTCCTGTACCACCTGTTCACTCATGACTGCATGGCCAGGCACACCCAACATCATCATCAAGTTGCCGATGACACAACAGTGGTAGGCCTGATCACAGACAATGATGAGACAGCATACAGGGAGGAGGTCAGAGACCTGGCCGTGTTGTGCCAGGATAACAACCTCTCCCTCAACATGATCAAGACAAACGAGATGATTGTGGACTACAGGAAAGTAGTACTGAGCACGCCACCATTCTCATCGATGGGGGTGTAGTGGAGCAGGTTGAGAGCTTCAAGTTCTTGGTGTCCACATCACCAACAAACTATCATGGTCAAACCCACCAAGACAGTGTGTGAAGAGGGTACGACAAAGCCTATTCCCCCTCAGGAGACTGAAAAGATTTGGCATGAGTCCTCAGATCCTCAAAAAGTTATTCAGCTGTCCCATCGAGAGACTCCTGACGGTGCGTCACTGCCTTGTATGGCAACTTCTCGGCTTCCGAACACAAGGCACTATGGAGGGTAGTGTGTACGGCCCAGTACATCACTGGGGCCAAGCTTCCTACCATCCAGGACCTCTATACCAGGCGGTGTCAGAGGAAGGCCTAAGAATTGTCAAAAGCACCAGCCACCTAGTCATAGACTTTTCTCTCTTGCTACTGCACGACAAGCGGTACCGTACCCAAGTCTAGGTCCAAGAGGCTTCTAAACAGCTTCTACCAACAAACCATAAGACTCCTGAACAGCTAATCAAATGACTACCCGGACTATTTGCATTGCCCCCCCCCTTTTATGCTGCTGCTACTCTGTTTATTATCTATGCATAGTCACTTTAACTCTACCTATATGTACATATTACTCAATTACATTGACTAACCGGTGCCCCGCACATTGACTCTGTACCGGTACCCCCTGTATAAAGCCTCGCTACTGTTATTTTACTGCTTTAATTATTATCACTTATTTTTCTTAAAACTGCATTGTTGTTTAAGGGCTTGTAAGTAAGCATTTCACTAAGGTCTACACCTGTTGTATGTGACAAATATCGTTTGATTTGATTTGCTTGATTTGCTTTGCTTGAAGCTAAGCAACTTTAGCCAGTTAGTCTTGTGTACTTGATCTGCTGTTAAGGTCAGAATGCTCGGATAAACCCTACTCCTCAGCCAGAGCGTCAATGTTTTGCCCGGAACACTCCTGAGAGCGAAACGCTCTGAATTTACACAAGGACTATCTGACAACGCACTGAATTATGTACGGCCCAGAGCACG
>NC_036868.1:2838945-2865171 GCF_002910315.2 Salvelinus sp. IW2-2015 | reverse complement strand
TATGCTGCTGCTACTCTGTTTATTATCTATGCATAGTCACTTTAACTCTACCTATATGTACATATTACCTCAATTACATTGACTAACCGGTGCCCCGCACATTGACTCTGTACCGGTACCCCCTGTATAAAGCCTCGCTACTGTTATTTTACTGCTTTAATTATTATCACTTATTTTTCTTAAAACTGCATTGTTGTTTAAGGGCTTGTAAGTAAGCATTTCACTAAGGTCTACACCTGTTGTATGTGACAAATATCGTTTGATTTGATTTGCTTGATTTGCTTTGCTTGAAGCTAAGCAACTTTAGCCAGTTAGCTTGTGTACTTGACTGCTGCTGTAAGGTCAGAATGCTCGGATAAACCCTACTCCTCAGCCAGAGCGTCCAATGTTTTGCCCGGAACACTCCTGAGAGCGAAACGCTCTGAATTTACACAAGGACTATCTGACAACGCACTGAATTATGTACGGCCCAGAGCGCACTGACACACCCGAGTGAATTTACAAATGCACCCTAAGGATGACAATGGATTACGATGTTGAAAGTAGCCAGGAATTAAGGAGATATGAAGTCGAGCTAACTCTATACCACTTCATTTTACCAGTCCCAACTCATATAGCAACATTTATGTGCTCTGGATATCTCTATGCTTCAGCTGCGTTTAGATGGTACAAGATAGAGCACGAAGGTAAATGAGAGCACGAAGGTAAATGAGAGCACGAAGGTAAATGCCGTTGAACCTGGCAGTGAATGCCATCAGCCGCCACGGTAGATGGGACTTGGCACCTGAGTTCAAATATTTTAACTTTTGACAGCGTCGTTTACTACTGGATGTTGATTTGCACTGTTTCTGAATCACCATAGCAACGCATACATCACACTTGTTTGCTTTTGCCATCTCCTTCTTTCTTGCTACCTCAGATAATGCAAAGCATCTTATTACCAAGGTCTGCCTCGAAGCAATGATATATCTTACATCTGTTTAAGAAGGCGTCTATGTTTTTGTTTTTCCGTAGCGCCGGGTAGTCCAAATCCAGGGCCAAGGCATTCATGGAATCCTGCGGAAAAAGTCAAATAAATCCAATCAATTGAATGTGTTTGAAATGGTTTTCATGCGTTATTATAGAATCTAATTAAGCCAATAATTCCGTTCACCTGGTAAATACAAGCTTAAAGGGAAAGTTCAGTGATTACATGTTTTGACATTTGTTTACTTACCTTGAAAGCTCATGATCAAAATATGTAAAATTGCTGAAATATCCCTATCAGTTTTAAATATTTTTAACCAAAACGGTCTGTGTTCCGATATCCAAACAGTCATATGACTTAGAATGAAGCAATGTATTGGGCTGGGCATGCATTCTAAGTTGTACGCTAGCATGGACAATGGAACATAGCCTCTGTCTTCTTTCTCATCTCCAGCAAACAACTCAATGATTTATACCATCAAATGAATTCATAAAAAGGTCAAAATGACTAGGCTAATGAAATCAATATCTCTTATTGCCCTCCATAGCAGTGTTCTCCCAAATGCAACACAACTGGGAGAGAAGATGAGTCTGCTAATAGACAGAATAACAAGCAAATGACACACTGACTAATGTGGAGTTCTGCCTTTGATGTAGGGGGTAACAGGGATGGCCTTCTAGGCATGGCATTTCAACAACCTCCCAGAGGGATGGCCTTCTAGGCATGGCATTTCAACAACCTCCCAAGGGTTGGGCCTTCTGGGCATGGCATTTCAACAACCTCCCAGAGGGATGGCCTTCTGGGCATGGCATTTCAACAACCTCCCAGAGGGATGGCCTTCTGGGCATGGCATTTCAACCAACCTCCCAGAGGGATGGCCTTCTGGGCATGGCATTTCAACAACCTCCCAGAGGGATGGCCTTCTAGGCATGGTCATTCAACAACCTCCCAGAGGGATGGCCTTCTAGGCATGGCATTTCAACAACCTCCCAGAGGGATGGCCTTCTAGGCATGGTCATTCAACAACCTCCCAGAGGGATGGCCTTCTAAGGCATGGCATTTCAACAACCTCCCAGAGGGATGCCCTTCTAGGCATGGCATTTCAACAACCTCCCAGAGGGATGGCCTTCTGGGCATGGCATTTCAACAACCTCCCAGAGGTATGGCCTTCTGGGCATGGCATTTCAACAACCTCCCAGAGGGCTGGCCTTCTGGGCATGGTCATTCAACAACCTCCCAGAGGGATGGCCTTCTGGGCATGGTCATTCAACATCTCCTTCCAAAACAAGTCACAGTGATATAAGGCAGACCACCTGCCTATCCTTTCCAGGTCATGTCTACACTCCACCACAGCCGGCTGGTAGTATATAGAGAGAGGGTAGTTTATAAATACCACACCCACACACAAGGGGGATGTGTGGGTGGTGAGGGACTCCTTAAGACCATGGGTTTAGTAGGAAGAAAAAGTTTTTAAACATTTCAAGTTATTACCCCCAGGAATGTGGAGGGAAGGTCAAGTGGAGTCAACTAGGGGGAAGGGAGGGTGTCCTCACAGCGTCATGTCCCCCCTTAACTCCAGCCATGTGAGTGGCCAGGTCTAGGACGGCTCTCCCTGGCATGTGGAACAATTCCTAGCCTTTAAATAGAGAGGGAGGGGGGCTTAAAGAGAGAGGGAGGGGGGCTTAAAGAGAGAGGGAGGGGGGCTTAAAGAGAGAGGGAGGGGGGCTTAAAGAGAGAGAGACACAGAGAGAGGGAGAGAGAGCTAAAGAGAGTGAGAGAAAGAAAAAGGGAGCGAGAGAGATGTCCCCTGGTGCAGGCCGGGTGTGTGGAAATAGACCCGGGGCTCAGAGGCTATAATGGTTTATTGAACAGTTCTCTGACTTGACCCAGCATTTCTAGGAGCTCAGGGTCCATTTAATTTTAGCGGCTGTGTGGGTCTGCGACGCAGTACATTTTGTCATTGACTGCATGTATTCTATTTGTAATAGTGACGAATCCTAAATCTACATCCAGAGTACTCATCAAATGGCTCAGACACACCAGTAGGACTCTCAAACGTTTGGCTACTTAGAAACTCTGAACAGTTTCGGCAGCCAATCTCGTGTTCACACAGCAATGACCTTGAAGTCAATAGCCACTCAGCCTTGTTAAAATACTCCAAACCAGAAGGTGGCAGTAGTGGTGTTTGGCAATGCATGTCTGTCTGTTGCTTGATGGTCGGAGAGCCTGTTCCTGGAGAGCTACCCTCCTGTAGGCTGTGATTCTCTCCTTTTTTAGACTATCCGTTAATACAACAACAAAAACTAGACTACGGTACCTCCTCCAATTAGATAAACTAGACCCCATCATTCCCTCTCTACATGCAGAGGATGCTGACCAATCACATGCGGTTTCTCTCACTCTCTGCATGGCATGCACATGCTGTCCCATAACAAGTGTCCCCGCATAGAGCGCGCAGTTAGATGCTGGTGAGGAGAGAGCGGCTATACCTCAGAGTGCTTGTCGGAAACATGAGTGCTGCTAGTGCTAACAGGACCGTTGATATAGTGCCAAAGAAGGGCGCATCTTCAGTGGTATGGCTAGTGGCATGTATTCATGGATGCTAAAGTGAGCCAGGCTTCCCAAAAAAATGTACCAAGGGAAAAAAACATACAAAATTATTTACCTTTTATCTCTCTGGGTTTCATAAATGTCCCTCAATTCGCAAGACTGAATGTATCTCACCGGAGAAAGCATCCTAGCGAACGAAACAGCGCCCCTCTGTCTCAGTATGTGTAGCCCATCTATCTGATGCTGTCTGGTCAAAAAGAGTATGACATTGTTGCCGCCCGTAGCGTGCCTAAACTGAGTGAGCTCTGCTGTGAACGGTCCTGGCACAAGGGAAGGGAAGCCAGTTTAGATTTGGCTTCACACCAATCACATCAGAAGACAAATGTCATTGAATCGTTGCATTGTTGTCCTCCGGTGGCTAGCCAGCTAGCTAAAATCGTCTCTTTCCTAAACTAGCCATGGATGAAGATAGGGATTTTGACTTGTGGTTATACTTAATTCTCTGTACTGGACAATGATGACAGCAATTCGGATCCAAATATAAATTCATGCATTGTGCCCCTGGCCTGAGACGATGGAAGTTTAAAATGTAGCTAGATGTATTATTCCACATCATATTCAGCTTACTTTGATTGGACTAAATCATTTATTTTAGTTGTTACTGTATTAGACTAAGCATAGTTGACTAGATGCTGTTGAAAGGGTGTTGGATAATGTAGTCAGTGCTTGTTTTCTTTATGACTTGCGGTAACTCAATAGTTGTTTTGTGGTACAAAAGTGGCAGAAACATGTAGGTCATGTAACTGTTTGTTGTAACATATGATTGAACTAACAGGTTATAGAGCAAACAACGCAATTATCACAACACATAGGTTGTAATATGTATTTTTTCCACCTGGCTTGGCTTCCCTGGTGATTTTACTCACACACTGCTACTGAGTATGGCAGTATTTTGGCTATAGGCAAAGCGACCAAATGCAGATGTTGTGCAAAAAGTGTCTCAGAGCTGTGGCGACAACACTGCAAATGTATTCAATAATTTGAATATAAAACATCCCACAGACACATAGAAATCACGGAGGCTATCCCTATAACATAACCAAAGACATGGCTCCTATCTACACAGTCAGCAAAGAGCTTCAAGAAGATGATAAACAAGCTGACAGGAGATACAAGATTCCATCTCGCAGATATTTTTCCCAAGTCGCCATCCCAACACTGTATAACAAAATGAAGGGAGAAGTTGAAACATTGAATGTAGCGTTGAATGAGTGGACCAGACTACAATGTTTTGGACACTGGCTGCACCTTGCAACTGGTAGGTTAAGGCACTGACTTATAATTCAATTATAATAATGATTGAGTTTACTTATACACAATCATAAGCTTCCTATTCCATCTGCAGCCTATGGCTGCCTGAATAAATAATTAACTTAATTTAAGAAATCATAGGCCTAATGATAAAATAAACTCAATGTTATTAATTAATTATTAAGTACTGTGCTTATAGCACACTATATTTTGATAATCATGTTAAACGTTTGTTTGTTAATATGTAGGTGTAATAATGCTAAAATATGCAGCCTATAACAATGTTGGAAAATATTTTTCACTCGGTTAGCTGCGGTATTTATTCAGAATATGATCTCATTTTAGAAGTGACTGTTGTTTTAACCATGTCTGATGGAATTAACAAGTTAACACTCAAGTGTTTAAAAATTGCAATTCATAAATTGCAATTGCAATATATGCCCCCCCCCCAAAATATCACAATTAGATATTTTGTCCAAATCCTGCAGCCCTACTAGTTACTGTAACTGAGCTACTGTTGCTATTGTTGTAGAAAACCCTTGTTGATACTAGCCAGATTCCACAGCTATATTCCAATACAGCCAAATTCCAAGATGGCGTAGCAGTGCAGACGTGGTTTGTCGTCCTCTCGTTACTTTTTGTCTTTTTTTGTCTTTTTTGTATACATTTCAATTTGTTTTTCAATCTCTTTTACATTTTTAAATTAAATATACCTCCCGGTAACCCGCCTCACTCAATGTGACACGGATCCGCAATTTGTTTTTTTAGACCTTATAGCCCAAACCTCCATCAGTTGCTAGCCATCACAAGTTAAGCAGCGAATTAGCTACTAGCTATTTAGTCATTGTTAGCCACTGCTAGCGGCCTTTACCCTCTGCACAGGTACCAGACGTTTTTTAGCCTCGATAATACCTGCCAGCATCGGACTGTTTTTCTCCACTACAATGCCGGAATCCTGCCGTAAACGCTGGACCATTACTCCTAATCATCACAGCTAGCTAGCTGCCACCGAGTGACCCAGCCCCGAAGCTAGCCCTGAGCCAGGCGCATCTCCCGGCTAGCAAACTAAATTACTACAACTACAATACCTCTTCCGCCATCTGGCCCGATCCCATTGTCCACACAGCGCCTCACCGTACCACCACGACTGGTCAGCAGACGCAATTCCATCCGCTGAGCCCGAAGTCGGAGCAGACGCTTCTACTTACCCCGGCCTGCTAACTTTAGACGCCATGTCTCCCGCGTGCTAGCGTAGCAACGACTACCCTGCGGACCCTATGATCAATTGGCTACATAGCTGATGCCTGCTGGACTGTTCATATATCACGGTACTCCACTTTGTTTATCTGTCAGCCCTAGCCCCGAACTCAGGCACTGTGTGTAGTTAACCGACCCTCTCTGCCCATTTATAGCCATTTTACCTTTTGTTGTTGTCTTAGCTGATTAGCTGCTGTTGTCTTACCCATTGTTGTCTAACCTAGCTCTCCCAATCAACACCTGTGATTGCTTTATGCCTCACTTTATGTCTCTCTCAAACGTCAATATGCCTTTTATACTGTTGTTAAGGATAATTATCATTGTTTTAGTTTACTGCGGAGCCCCTAGTCCCGCCGTACATGCCTTAGATACCTCCTTTGTCCCACCCCCCACACATGCGGTGACCTCACTCAGTATAACCAGCATGTCCAGAGATGCTACCTCTCTTATCATCACTCAGTGCCTGGGCTTACCTCCACTGTACCCGCACCCCACCATACCCCTGTCTGCACATTATACCCTGAATCTATTCTACCACGCCCAGATATCTGCTCCTTTTATTCTCTGTCTTTATTCTCTTAACCCAGGCCCTGCGTGTCCCCAGGCACTCTCATTTGTTGACTTCTGTAAATGAAAAAGCCTTGGTTTCATGCATGCTAACATCAGAAGCCTCCTCCCTAAGTTTGTTTTACTCACTGCTTTAGCACACAGTCGAGGATGCCTGGTCGTTCTATAAAAGTAATTTCCTCACCATCTTAAATAAGCATGCCCCTTTCAAAAAATGTAGAACTAAGAACAAATATAGCTCTTGGTTCACTCCAGACCTGAATGCCCTTGACCAGCATAAAAACCTCCTGTGGCGGACTGCAATAGCATTGAATAGTCCCCGCGATATGCAACTGTTCAGGGAAGTCAGGAATCAATACACACAGTCAGTCAGGAAAGCAAAGGCTAGCTTTTTCAAACAGAAATTTGCATCCTGTAGCTCCAACTCCCAAAAGTTTTGGGACARAGTAAAGTCCATGGAGAACTAGAGCACCTCCTCCCAGCTGCCCACTGCACTGAGGCTAGGTAACACGGTCACCACCGATAAATCCATGATAATCGAACATTTCAATAAGCATTTCTCTACGGCTGGCCATGCCTTCCACCTGGCTACTCCAACCTCGGCCAACAGCTCCGCACCCCCCGCAGCTACATGCCCGAGCCTCCCCAGCTTCTCCTTCACCAAAATCCAAATAGCAGATGTTCTGAAAGAGCTGCAAAACCTGGACCTGTACAAATCAGCTGGGCAAGACAATCTGGATCCTCTCTTTCTAAAATTATCCGCCGCCATTGTTGCAACCCCTATTACCAGTCTGTTCAACCTCTTTCGTAACATCCGAGATCCCTAAAGATTGGAAAGCTGCCGCAGTCATCCCCCACTTCAAAGGGGGTGACACTAGACCCAAACTGTTATAGACCTATATCCATCCTGCCCTGCCTTTCTAAAGTCTTCAAAAGCCAAGTTAATAAACAGATCACTGACCATCTCAAATCCCACCGTACCTTCTCCGCTGTACAATCCGGTTTCAGAGCTGGTCATGGGTGCATCTCAGCCACGCTCAAGGTACTAAACGATATCATAACCGCCATCGATAAAAGACAGTACTGTGCAGCCGTCTTCATCGACCTGGCCAAGGCTTTCGACTCTGTCAATCACCYTATTCTTATCGGCAGACTCAATAGCCTTGGTTTCTCAAATGACTGCCTCACCTGGTTCACCAACTACTTCGCAAACAGAGTTCAGTGTGTCAAATCGGAGGGCCTGTTGTCCGGACCTCTGGGAGTCTATGGGGGTACCACAGGGTTCAATTCTCGGGCCGACTCTTTTCTCTGTATATATCAACGATGTCGCTCTTGCTGCGGGTGATTCCCTGATCCACCTCTACGCAGACGACACCATTCTGTATACTTCTGGCCCTTCTTTGGACACTGTGTTAACAAACCTCCAAACGAGCTTCAATGCCATACAACACTCCTTCTGTGGCCTCCAACTGCTCTTAAAACGCTAGTAAAAACCAAATGCATGCTTTTCAACCGGTCGCTGCCCGCACCCGCCCGCCGACTAGCATCACTACTCTGGACGGTTCTGACCTAGAATATGTGGACAACTACAAATACCTAGGTGTCTGGCTAGACTGTAAACTCTCCTTCCAGACTCATATCAAACATCTCCAATTCAAAATCAAATCTAGAATCGGCTTCCTATTTCGCAACAAAGCCTCCTTCACTCACGCCGCCAAACATACCCTCGTAAAACTGACTATCCTACCAATCCTCGACTTCGGCGATGTCATCTACAAAATAGCTTCCAATACTCTACTCAGCAAACTGTATGCAGTCTATCACAGTGCCATCCGTTTTGTTACCAAAGCCCATATACCACCCACCACTGCGACCTGTATGCTCTAGCCGGCTGGCCCTCGCTACATATTCGTCGCCAGACCCACTGGCTCCAGGTCATCTATAAATCTATGCTAGGTAAAGCTCCGCCTTACTTCAGCTCACTGGTCACGATATGAACACCCACCCGTAGCATGCACTCCAGCAGGTATATCTCACTCACATCCCCAAAGCCAGCACCTACTTTGGCCGCCTTTCCTTCCAGTTCTCTGCTGCCAGTGACTGGAATGAATTGCAGAAATCGCTGAAGCTGGAGACTTACATTTCCGTCACTAACTTTAAACATCAGCTGTCTGAGCAGCTAACCGATCACTGCAGCTGTACATAGTCCATCTGTAAATAGCCCACCAAATCCACCTACCTCATCCCCATGTTTTTATTTACTTTTGTTGCTCTTTTGCACACCAGTATCACTACTTGCACATCATCATCTGCTCATCGATCACTGCAGAGTTAATCTGCTAAAATGTAATTACTTTGCTACTATGGCCTACTGATTGCCTTACCTCCTCACGCCATTTGCACACACTGTATATATATACTTTTTTTCTATTTTGTTATTGACTGTACGCTTGTTTATTCCATGTGTAACTCTGTTGTTTGTGTCGCACTGCTTTGCTTTATCTTGGCCAGGTCACAGTTGTAAATGAGAACTTGTTCTCAACTAGCTTACCTGGTTATATGAAGGTGAATTACATTTTTTTTTCTTTACAAATATACAGTGCCTTCGGAAAGTATTCAGATCCCTTGACTTTTTAAACTTTGTTAGGTTACAGCCTTATTTGAAAAAGTTTTAAATTGTTTCTTCCCCCCTCATCAATCAACACACAATACCCCATAATGACAAAGCTGCTTGACATTTTTGCTAATTTATTAAACATAAAAAACTGAAATATCACATTTACATAAGTATTCAAACCCTTTACTCAGTACTTTGTTGAAGTACCTTTGGCACTTATTACAGCCTTGAGTCTTCTTGGGTATGTATGACTCTACAAGCTTGGCACACCTGTATTTGGGGAGTTTCTCCCATTCTTCTCTGCAGATCCTCTCAAGCTTGGTCAGGTTGGATGGGGAGCGTTGCTGCACAGATATTTTCAGGTCTCTCCAGAGATGTTCGACCGGGTTCATGTCCTGGCTTGGGCTGGGACACTCAAGGACATTCAGACATTTTTACCGAAGCCACTCCTGCGTTGTCTTGGCTGTGTGCTTAGGGTCGTTGTCCTGTTGGAAGGTGAAGCGTCGCCCCAGTCTGAGGTACTGCGCACTCTGGAGCAGGTTTTCATCAAGGATCTCTGTACATTGCTCCGTTCATCTTTGCCTCGATCCTAGTCTCCCAGTCCCTGCCACTGAAAAACATCCCCAGAGCATGCTTCCACCACCATGCGTCACCGTAGGGATGGTGCCAGGTTTCCTCCAGACGTGATGCTTGGCATTTAGGCCAAAGAGTTTAATCTTGGTTTCATCAGACCAGAGAATCTTGTTTCGAAGCTGGTTCCATATTGGGCTTTACAATCATTTACAAAAAGACTTAGAAATCTATTTCAAATTACAAAAAATAAAATGACAGTAAGGATCTTTAAAAAGAACGTGCAGTGTTTTATGTTGGCGGTTGTCCTATCTGTTTGTGGTTCTAGACTTTAGGGAGGTTCTTCGAATAGATCTCGGATCAGCTTCCGAGGTTTTAGGTTCCTTTTGGCAAACTCCAAGCGGGCTGTCATGTGCCTTTTACTGAGGAGTGGCTTCTGTCTGGCCACTCTACCATAAAGGCCTGATTGGTGGAGTGCTGCAGAGATGGTTGTCCTTCTGGAAGGTTCTCCCATCTCCACAGAGGTACTCTATAGAGCTCTATCAGAGTGATCGTCGGGTTCTTGGTCACCTCCCTGACCAAGGCCCTTCTCCGCCGATTGCTCAACTTGGCCAGCTCTAGGAAGACTCTTGGTGATTCCAAACTTCTTCCATTAAGAATGATGCCACTGTATTCTTGGGGACCTTCAATATAGCAGAAATGCTTTGGTACCCTTCCCCAGATCTGTGCCTCGACACAATACTGTCTCTGAGCTCTACGGACAAATCCTTTGATCTCATAGCTTGGTTTTTGCTCTGACATGCACTGTCAACTGTGGGACCTTATATAGACACGTGTATGCCTTTCCAAATCATGTCCAATCAATTGAATTTACCACAAGTGGACTGCACTCCAGTTGTAGAAATATCAAGGATGATCAATGGAAACAGGATGCACCTGAGCTCAAATCCCTGTCTCATAGCAAAGGGTTTGAATACTTATGTAAATAAGGTTCTGTTTTTTTGCTTTTAATAAATGTGTTAATTTCTAAAAACCTGTTTTTGCTTTGTCATTATGGGGTATTGTGTGTAGATGGATGAGGAAATTGTTTTATTTCATGAATTTTAGAATAAGGCACACATCAAAATGTGGAAAAAGTGAAGGGGTCTGAATACTTTCCGAAGGCACTGTAACTAGCTAGCAAGATGACAAACAATTTCACCTTCCATCATCGCATACAACCCATAGATACATTTTTAGCTAGCAGGCTAACATTAGCTAAATGGTTAACATGATTTGCTAGCTAGCTAGTTGCTGTGCTAGCTAGGCAAACTTAGCTATATGTAAAGACTTGTTCTAGAAAAAATAAATCTATTATGCAGCTTTATAGTTTTGATGAAAAGGTGGGTGGTTTAGACCGGAAAAAGTGCCCTCTGCCTTTTTCTTGTCACTCTTGTCAGCTCCCCCACGTGGAGGTTGATGTGCTCTCTGATTTGCTCAAAGTCAAGTTGTCGGCCACTGCCGAGCATTGCGATTCTGAAAGTAGAAAGGTCAGGTTCGTCGGTACGCAGCAGGTACGTCTTTTGTTCTAGCAAGAGAAGGAAAGGTCTCTGTGGTAGGTACCTATCAGCAGTTAGATTCTCTGTGCGTTTCATGCTTTAGGACTTGACCCTTTAAAGTTTTATCGCTATCACATTTCCCTCACAAACCTCCTTCCAGGCCTGTCTGTACATTTTGACTGAATGTAAGATGAGTATAAAACAAATACAGGGACAAGCAGACTGGTAAAATTACTCAGGAGACACACGTCTCATTGAAACGTGTATTCCTGCTTGTTTTCCTCACAAACGATGAGTGCCAGCGACTACACCAAAACAAGCGTAAACAAACAGGAAATAGTACTGTGTGGTCAGGGTGGGTTATCTCCATGCTCAATGCCAGGATGTGCTTCCAGCTTCCTGAGGTGTGGTGCCCTGCAGCGGTGGCCAGCATGACTCATTTTTAGGCCTTCTACAGAGACTTGTTCAGTAAAGCACAGCATAGCAAAACATTAGCAAAACATTTTGCGGTCTTATTGGACAAGTTCAGATAGCAGTACATCCCAGTTTCACTTTCAACAAAACGTTGTCAGTCAACTAACGTAGACACTAGCCTGTTTTGGTATCATCCAGTGTCCTCATATCACTAAGTTGAATCAGCTGATAGCCTACCGCTCTTGTGATTTAAAGGGATAGTTTGAGATTTTGGCAGAGTTAGATGAACTCATGGATACGATTTATAGGTCTCTGCGTGCAGTTTGAAGGTAGTTTCTGGGGCGATTTCTAACTATCTTTTTAAAATCACAAGAGCGGTAAGCTATCAGTTGGGTAAACTTAGTGATATGAGGGCACTGGATGATACAAAAACAGGTTCGTGTTTAGGCTAGTTGGGTGGAAACGTTTTGATAAAGAATGAAACTGGGATGTACTGCTATCTGAACTTGTCCAATAAGAACAAAGGTTTTAGTGTTCCGTTGTGAAATGTTTTGCTATGCTGTGCCTTACTGAACAGAACCCAGCTCTGTAGGGCTAACAATGAGGCATGCTGGTCCCCAAACAATGACTGAAAGTCTAAGGGATCAGCTAGCATTGGCTTAATTGCCAAAATCCCAAACTATTCCTTTAACTGAGGTGGATTGAGGGATAATTGATTAATTGATCACAATAAACATGTATTATCATTGTAAAAAAACAACTTAACTTAGGAATGGTTGAATAAGAGAGGCTTAGCATAGCTGGAATAGCAACTAGCCTATAGTGTAAAATACAATGCCCATATTTGGATCCATGACAGTCCTAGATCACACTATTGGTCTATTGTGAGGGTTTCAATTAGCCTTCCTCTCACAGTGACTCATGACAACCCAAAATAACAACACAATGATTGAAACCTATAGTGGATACCTAGCATGCTACCACTTAGCACCTCATTGATTCAGAGGGGTTGGGTTAAATGCGGAAGACACATTTCAGTTGAATACATTCAGTTGGACAACTGACTAGGTATCCCCCTTTCCCTTAAGCATGCTAGCTGTTACCATCGACTTCCAGCCATTGTTCTAATGCTAGTTAGCAACTTCCTTCAAACTGCACACAGAAACATAAAAATTGTATCCACGAGTTCATCTGACTCTAGGGAAGTAGATAAAATGGCTTCATTGCCAAAATCCTGACGTGTCCCTTTAAATCTTCTTCCATTTTATAGGCATATCCATTCAATAGCTTCCTCTGATACACTGTCTGGTAGCTTCCATTCTTGTGTAGCTACTAAGGTCATAGTCTATATCATCATATGTACTGGGTGTACCACAACAAACTTCCAATCGCTCTACTTGCAGTATGCTGATGTTGTAGATAAAGTATGGGTTTGTTATCAATGTCTGTGGAGCACATGACACTTTTTCTTACCCACCAACCACTCAAGAGTAGATCCTCTATGGACCCTATGTAGAAGTGCTGATCTAGGATCAGGTTTTATTCATTGTGATTGAAAAGGCAAAACTGATCCTAAATCAGTCCTCCTACTCAGACACATACAGGCCCAGATGAATCAGTCAGACTATGGAGTTAGCTAGCTAATCTGCTTCTTCCATAATCTCATAATGACCTAATATGCCTAACAATCTGCCTACACATAATCTGTTTTTTCCAAACCTGTTAAATCCGGCTCATGGGAGTTATGGGGGAGGGATTGAAAGAGATTATAAGAGTGTGTAGGTCTACTGATTTGACTTGTTGAATCCAAAACTGAGGTGTAATCCTAAACCATTTCCTCAAGTTAAAGCATCACATCTGTGAACTGAACTAGACATGGAATGAGGGGAATGGATAGTGACTACATGCTCATCTAGAAAAGCATGTTCATCCAGTCTAGACATTTTTCTGTGAATTATTTTAAAGCGCTTCATTGTTTAGCAAATTAAGTGTGCCACCAAAAAATAAAAATGCCTGACTGTATTATAGGTAAATTATAGTCGAGATGTTATAGAGGCCTACTGAGCATGTTTTTTATGATCCAAAACTCTGGATATACCATAGATTCAGGGCATTAGGCCTGAGGCTAAGGGGGGTGTGCTGAGGTTAGGTCAAATGAATGCACTGATAACACGCTAGAACAAACACCTAGTGACTCCCCTATCGCCTGACATCAGCTAACAATGAGCTGCATCCACACAAGGTTGCTTTCTGAGAGATTGGCGGTGCATTCCTTGATAGGTCAAGTTCTAAAATGGCCGCCAGCCAGGTGGTCACAAGGGGCTTGTCCAAGCAGAGGAGGTTGCTAACTGTCAGGGAGACAAACATGGGTGGTTGCTCACCTCTTGTACTTATTTAACACCTGAGCCTACTACAGGGTGACTTAGCAAATAGGCCTACTCTTGGTGTCAGATTTTCAGATCTGTGTCCCATACACCTGATGCAATGAAGTGCAATCGTCCCTCTAGTATGAGGGGAAAGCAAGATGATGGGAACCGTATTGCTTCAGGCTCTGTTCAATCTAAATCACTATAGTTGTATAGGTTGATAGCAAAACATGTGTCCTTCCATGTAACGGTAGTGTACCGCATTGGACTAAATTATTGACATGTGCTTTACACACCCACAAGATGTTATAAGAGTGAATTAACCCTGGGGGCAAAATCCCTGAATAGCCAAGATAAAGAGGAAAAATGACTACCATCATCTAATAGATTAGTTGGGCTTTTGACTGATCAGCTACTCATAGATGGACGATATGCTACTGTAAATACATGCTGCTCCTCTCTCTGACTGTTGTGTTGTTGTCCTGTTGTTAAAAACTTACCAGTAAACTCTCCAAGTTTAACGCCGACTTCGGGTCTCTGATCAGCGATTCCAACTTTTTCAGCCGGGTGTCCAGCCTCTTCTCCGCTCCGGACGACATGATGGCAATTTAGTCAATCCAGGTCCGACAATGGCATGTGATGGTAACCTTAAATGTCACGACAACAACTTGGTCAATAACTGCGGTGTCACTTTAACACCGTAGGGCAGCGCTCGCTATTTTGCTGCTGGTTGGCTGAACGATAAACTGATAACTCCGCGGAACAAGCGTTGTTTTGACGGTATAAATTGGTTAATAATTTATTGCCAGAGTTTTCGCTGCATATTATTCGACATTAAAGAGCGTATTCCTACTCAAATGCCGACAGAATCTCCCACTTAAAACGGACTCATCCAGATCCCTGTTAGGCGCGCTGTTCCAAATCGTGGAGTCTCAAGCTCCTAAACTCCGCTAGCATTACTCTTGTATTTTGTCGCTGTAAATGTCAAGTTTCTTCATTGAAACAGGTTCACCAATAACTTATATTCGGTGTCTTCACCAGTCACATACATTCAGTCCTCTGAACAACCCAGAACATCGTTACCCACAAGCACTCACTGAAACAGGAATTCCTCTCCTCTTATCTCATTGATCTCTTTTACGGTCACAGCCCGAGCTTGCCACAACTTCCAGTATTTTTGGAATGCTGATGTCGCCATGTAACTAGCCTGTGAGTCTCCTCTAACTAACCTATACATAGCCGATGACACATTTGCGGTGCAAGCTAATTATTATAGTCACTATCTTATTGGTGACTATAATAATAGTATTTTGTAGCTATTGGCTTTAGACTACTGGATCAGCTCGTTCTCATAAAGACAGAGGTAAAGTTGGTTTTATATTCACACATTCGGACATTCAACAGATATTCAACAGACATTCGCCAAAAACCATTTACAAATGTAAAAATCAATAACTAATTCACCGTTTGTCACAGAAACATCAAACTAGGTATTATGTATTATATAAATGTCTAGCATACTTTTCCAACATTTGTTTTGAATACAAATTTCAGTTTTGATTTGATAGAAATACATACAATCTATAAAATGCGATTTAAAGCTGTATAAATTAATAACTAATTCACCGTTTGTCACAGAGACATCAAACTAGGTATGATTTATTCTATAAATGTCTATCATACTTTTACAGTTCCGGTTTTGACTTGATAGAAATACATAACCTTTATGGACTTCGTATACAGTTGAAGTCAGAAGTTTACATACACTTAGGTTGGAGTCATTAAAACTCGTTTTCAACCCCTCCACAAATTTCTTGTTAACAAACTATAGTTTTGGCAAGTCGGTTAGGACATCTACTTTGTGCATAACACAAGTAATTTTTCCAACAATTGTTTACAGACAGATTATTTCACTTATAATTCACTGTATCACAATTCCAGTGGGTCAGAAGATTACATGCACTTTATTTTTAAAATTTCACCTTTATTTAACCAGGTAGGCTAGTTGAGAACAAGTTCTCATTTACAACTGCGACCTGGCCAAGATAAAGCAAAGCAGTTCGGCACATACAACAACACAGAGTTACACATGGAGTAAACAAACATGCAGTCAATAATACAGTAGAAAATCTATATACAGTGTGTGCAAATGAGGTAGGATAAGAGAGGTAAGGCAATAAATAGGCCATGGTGGCGAAGTAATTACAATATAGCAATTAAACACAGGAATGGTAGATGTGCAGAAGATGAATGTGCAAGTAGAGATACTGGGGTGCAAAGGAGCACGATAAATACAGTATGGGGATGAGGTAGTTGGATGGGCTATTTACAGATGGGCTATGTACAGGTGCAGTGATCTGTGAGCTGCTCTGACAGCTGGTGCTTAAAGCTAGTGATGGAGATATGAGTCTCCAGCTTCAGTGATTTTTGCTGTTTGTTCCAGTCATTGGCAGCAGAGAACTGGAAGGAAAGGCGGCCAAAGGAAGAATTGGCTTTGGGGGTGACCAGTGAGATATACCTGCTGGAGCGCGTGCTACGTGTGGGTGCTGCTATGGTGACCAGTGAGCTGAGATAAGGCGGGGCTTTACCTAGCAGAGACTTGTAGATGACCTGGAGCCAGTGGGTTTGGCGACGAGTATGAAGCGAGGGCCAACCAACGAGAGCATACTGGTCGCAGTGGTGGGTAGTATATGTGGCTTTGGTGACAAAACGGATGGCACTGTGATAGACTGCATCACATTTGTTGAGTAGAGTGTTGGAGGCTATTTTGTAAATGACATCGCCGAAGTCGAGGATCGGTAGGATGGCCAGTTTTACGAGGGTATGTTTGGCAGCATGAGTGAAGGATGCTTTGTTGCGAAATAGGAAGCTGATTCTAGATTTAATTTTGGATTGGAGATGCTTAATATGAGTCTGGAAGGGGAGTTTACAGTCTAACCAGACACCTAGGTATTTGTAGTTGTCCACGTATTCTAAGTCAGAACCGTCCAGAGTAGTGATGCTGGATGGGCAGGCAACTGCGGGAAGCGATCGGTTGAAGAGCATGCATTTAGTTTTGCTTGCATTTAAGAGCAGTTGGAGGCCATGGAATGAGAGTTGTATGGCATTGAAGCTCGTCTGGAGGTTTGTTAACAGAGTGTCCTAAGAAGGGCCAAAGTTATACAGAATGGTGTCGTCTGCATAGAGGTGGATCAGAGAATCACCAGCAGCAAGAGCGACATCATTGATGTATACAGAGAAGGGAGTTGGCCCGAGAATTTAACCCTGTGGCACCCCCATAGAGACTGCCAGAGGTCCGGACAACAGGCCCTCCGATTTGACACACTGAACTCTATCAGAGAGGTAGTTGGTGAACCAGGCGAGGCAATCATTTTAGAAACCAAGGCTGTTGAGTCTGCCGATAAGAATGTGGTGATTGACAGAGTCGAAAGCCTTGGCCAGGTCGATGAATACGGCTGCACAGTAATGTCTCTTATCGATTGTGGTTATGATATCGTTTAGGACCTTGAGCGTGGCTGAGGTGCACCCATGACCAGCTCTGAAACCAGTTTGCATAGCGGAGAAGGTATGGTGGGATTCGAAATGGTCGGTAATCTGTTTGTTAACTTGGCTTTCGAAGACCTTAGAAAGGCAGGGTAGGATAGATATAGGTCTATAGCTGTTTGGGTCTAGAGTGTCTCCCCCTTTGAACACTAAGTTGACTGTGCCTTTAAATAGCTTGGAAAATTCCATAAAATTATGTCATGGCTTTAGAAGCTTCTGATAGGCTAATTGACATAATTTGAGCAAAGGACCTTGTGAAGACTCTGGAGGAAACAGGTATAAAAGTATTTATATCCACAGTAAAACGAGTCCTATATCGACATAACCTGAAAGGCCGCTCAACAAGGAAGAAGCCACTGCTCCAAAACCGCCATAAAAAAGCCAGACTACGGTTTGCAACTGCACATGGGGACAAAGATCATACTTTTTGGAGAAATGTCCTCTGTCTGATGAAACAAAAATAGAACTGTTTGGCCATAATGACCATTGTTATGTTTGGAGGAAAAAGGGGGAGGGTTGCAAGCCGAAGAACACCATCCCAACCATGAAGCACGAGGGTGGCAGCATCATGATGTGGGGTTGCTTTGCTGCAGGAGGGACTGGTGCACTTCACAAAGTAGATGGCATCATGAGGCTGGAAAATTATGTGGATATATTTAAGCAACATCTCAAGACATCAGTCAGGAAGTTAAATCTTGATCACAAATCGGTCTTCCAAATGGACAATGACCCAAGCATACTTCCAAAGTTGTGGAGAAAATGGCTTAAGGACAACAAAGTCAAGGTATTGGAGTGGCCATCACAAAGCCCTGACCTCAATCCTATAGAACATTTTTGGGCAGAACTGAAAAAGCGTGTGCAAGCAAGGAGGCCTTCAAACCTGACTCAGTTACACCAGCTCTGTCAGGAGGAATGGGCCAAAATTCACCCAACTTATTGTGGGAAGCTTGTGGAAGGCTACCCGAAATGTTTTACCAAAGTTAAACAATTTAAAAGCAATGCTCCAAATGCTAATTGAGTGTATGTAAACTTCTGACCCACTGGGAATGTGATGAAAGAAATAAAAGCTGAAATAAATCATTCTCTCTACTATTATTCTGACATTTCACATTCTTAAAATTAAGTGGTGATCCTAACTGACCGAAGACAGGGAATTTTTACCAGGATTAAATGTCAGGAATTGTGAAAAACTGAGTTTAAATGTATTTGGCTAAGGTGTATGTAAACTTCCGACTTCAACTGTATGTAGGAGCAATTTATTTTCGTGAATAGGATGGCGAACCTAATAAAGTGGCAACTGAGTGTAGATATCACAAACAACACCTTTTTAGCAGTGTCTGTCTGTTATACGTTTGATCAATGGGTATAATGGTAAATCTGATCCACAAGGTCCTCATAGGATCAATTAGCCTTTTCAAATGATAAACTTGGATTAGCTAACACAACGTGCCATTGGAACACAGGAGTGATAGTTGCTGATAATGGGCCTCTGTATGCATATGTAGATATTCCCCCCCAAAATCTGCCATTTCCAGCTACAATAGTCATTTACAACATTAACATTGTCTACACTGTATTTATGATCAATTTGATCTTATTTTCATGGACAAAAAAATTAGCTTTTCTTTCAAAAACAGTGACTCCAAACTTTTGAACGGTAATGTATGTTATGGTTCACTCTTAGTTTTCCTTATCTCCACTGTGGAATGTCCATGTTGATCCTCTTGGTCTTCTTGATCCATCCACCGGTCTTCTCTGTTAGTCAGGCCTGACCCCTTCATCACGTAGTTTTTTCCTGTAATCTAATATGACTGAAGATGCAGAATTTTCTGCCAGGCCCCTTCTAATAGGGTATAACAGACTCGTTAGAACTTTGACCACACGCCCTCTAGACGGACTACATGCCCTCTATCAAATCAAAACTGGAATTTTTACTCAAAACAGAAGGTTGTAAAAGTATGCTAGACATTTATAGAATAAGTCATACAAAGTTTGTTTCTGTGTCAAACAGCGAGTTAGTTATTGATTTATACCGCTTTAAAGGGCATCTTATAGATTTTATGTATTTATATCAAATCAAAACTGTAGTGTTTACTCAAAACAGAAGGTTGTAAAAGTATGCTAGACATTTATAGAATAAATCATATGAAGTTTGATGTTTCTGTGTCAAACAGTGAATTAGTTATTGATTTATACCGCTTTAAATGGCATCTTATAGATTTTATGTATTTCTATCAAATCAAAACTGGAATTTTTCCTAAAAAAATATTGTAAAAGTATGCTAGACATTTATAGAATAAATCATACCTAGTTTGATTCTTCTGTCATAATCTGTGAAAAGGTTATTGATTTATATCGCTTTAAATTACATTTTATAGATGTTATGTATTTCTATCAGAACTAGAATGTTTACTCAAATAAAATGTTGTAAAAGTTTACTAGACATTTATAGAATAAATCATACCTAGTTTTATGTTTCTGTGACAAACTTCGAATTAGTTATTGATTTATACCGCTTTTAATGGCATTCTATAGATTTTATGTATTTTTATCAAATCAAAACTGGAATCTGTATTCAAAACAAAGGTTGTAAAAGTATGCTAGACATTTTATAGAATAAATCATTCCAGATATTCTGTCATTCTGTCAAATGTGTTAAAGTATAAATTGGGTGAGGTCGAGCCCTGAATGCTGATTGGCTGACAGCCGTGGTATATCAGACCGTATACCATGGGAATGACAAAGCGTTTATTTTGACTGTTCTAATTACATTGGTAACCAGTTTATAATAGCAATAAGGCACCTCAGGGGTTTGTGGTATATGGCCAACTCCGCTTTGCGTCGTGCTATGAACAGCCCTTAGCCGTGGTATATTGGCCATATACCACATCCCGTCGTGCATTATTGCTTAATTGTAACAACTTCATTAACTGAGATAAAGGCTTGCATCCCAAATTGAACCATATTGTGGGCTCTGGTCAAAAGCAGTGGACTATATAGTGCATAGGGCTCAGATCAAAAGTTGTGCACTGTATAGGGAATAAGGTGACATTTTGGATACAACCAAGGTATGGCAGAGAGAATGTTATCTATCCCACATCCGGATGTTACAACGTTTCAGTGAATAGTTTTGACCTTGGTTGCTATACTTGGACCATTTTCCATTGAAAAGTATATTTGTTCTGTAATACAAAGTAAACGATGACATCAGACATGAAAAACACATGATGCTGTTGTTCTCAGAATAGCCTTTATTCACTTTACAAATAGGTCTCCACCAAACAGCTCCCAGTTGATCCTATTCATTTAGGCCTAAATACAAACAATCTGTGAATTGTCAAGTATACGGTGCCCTACATGTCCCGAGTCCACAATCTATGGATTTCAGACAACTTAGCATTTTTTTGTTCTTTCCAATTTCCCCCCAAAGTATTGAATAAACAGGTAAGGGACAGTAATGGTAGGTGTAGTATACTATAGGGTTAGGGTTTGAGTTAGTTAGTTACTATAGGCAGATGTGCAATATACCATGGCAGTTTTTTGTTCACTTCTTGGCCACTAAAGCACTGTGTCCCAACACTGCTCCTCCACAACCCCCAACAGTACACATGTTTATTGTAACCATGGACAAGAACACCTGATTCATTTGTCAACTAATCATCAAGCCCTCAATGAGTTGAATGAGGTGTGTTTGTCAAAGGCTACAACTAAACTGTGTACTGTTGGGGGTCCTGGAGGACCAGGGTTGGGAAACACTGCACTAAGGTATGGCTAGGGGAGTACGCCCGATATCACAAGACTGATAGTATAGAGAGACGCCAATTGACGCCACCGCTGACTCATATACTAGTTGTTGACACAGTCCCTTGGCCAGACTAAGATTACAATGACACTACAGGGTATAACCTAAGGTGAGCATGTTGACTGGAATGAGCTACTTTTCACCATGGTTACACATGCTGATTGACGTGCTTTTTGGAATGCAGTTTTGAAATGGCAGAGGCATGTGTGTGCGTGTTTGTGTGGGTGTGCGAGGGAGGGGAGTGTGTGTGTGTGTGTGTGTGTGGGTCAGGAGGCTATTCGAGGTCATGACTATAGAAAGACCCTGGAAAGCCAGTGTGGTCACTCCCCCGCAGCAAGGAGTCTGCTTTCCAGCCAATGACTTGGCAATGTTGTTGTGGCCATAGAAATAGAATGACCCATTATGGCCTCATTGACTTGAATGGGGACATCCTTCTAGGAATTGTATTTCTATGTTTGTGGCAATGTTCTACTTTGGCTATAGTGATGGCAATAGGTGATGTTCTGTGGCTGGATCGAGGCATTGTTGAAACTGGGCTGTCATGAAAAAAGACAAGACTTATAATTGGCACTAAATGTATGGTTGAATGAACACTTGTGTACGCTATTGAAAACTCTATTTATAGAAGGTATATGAGACAGGTAGTTGCTATGTTCCAAAGACAGACACTGCACTCTAGTGGACAAATTCAAACAAAACATTTGGACACTGGTAAGTACAGTATAATAATCAGGATCAAAATAAAAATCAATAAAGCACTTTCTGGAGATCTACGAAGGCATCATTCATAAATTAATATAAAGTCAAAGTCTAGGTAAAGCAAAAACTTAAAGTGAATTCTCACAATGTGACGATGAGTGTTGGCAAGGCCTCCAGATGATGATGGCTAGCTACCACTAGATCGTTTTCAGGCTAATCCCAAATCTGTTTGTGCAGTTTGGCATGACAATGACCAGAAGAGTGGGCAAGACAGCATGAACAGATCTGGGACCAGGTTTATAGTTAGTATCATCATTATGAACCCCCCAGGCTAGGGGAAAATGTAATACTGATAGCTGCTTTTTGCAGCCTTTGACAGTTCAAAATAATACCATGGCTGGTAACATGACTGCCCAAACCCACCAAAAGGAGTCATCTGATTAAGATAAAGAGCGTCAACAGAGTGAGTGGGTTTGGACACTGAAACGATCTACTTCTGTCCCATGGCCGAGTCAGTGTTGTAAATCATATGACTGGGTTCGAAAGCTGGGTCTCCGGCGCACCACAAGACTGTGTTAGCCCTTTGAGTCAAAACCTAGGCATTAGTTTTGGGGAGCTGACACAAGTCTTCCGGTCTCAGGCAAGTCACAAATAGTGGATTTCATGATATATGGGACTTGCGCCCTCTCTCTTTCATTATCATATTACATCGTTTACAGTTAATTATTTTGTCATTTTTCATTGCCCCAAGGGACTCCATCCCTCTTTCCAACAGAAAACCACCAGAGAACAATGCTGAACTGACCGTCGTCCATAGAGGGGGGAAATAGAAGGGGAAGAGGACATTAACAAGCAATTGGTGTCAGAGTCGCACTTTAGGACTAGTGTGTGTACCATTGGAGAGGGGACTGCGGGGTGGAAAGGACAGGAAAGAAGGAGAAGGGTACACATATTCCTGGCCCTCTGTCAGACAGAACAATTTAAAAAGACAAACTCCTCCTGAAGCCTGAGCCCCTGTTAGCCAGGTAACCCAAAACCAGAGTAGGAGAGTCAGTGTGGGATATGGGGGAGAGGAACAATGTGACTCTTTGTGTGGAGCCGGGCAGAGAAAACAAACCGTTTCCCCAGGAAAGAGATCAGGTTCAGCCTCCATTGGAGAAGACCACACAAGGTTGATGATCGTAGCCTAGCAGCCTACCATCTAGTGGAGTGTAGAGCCCCTGACTATGGCTGAGGATTGTACCTGGGAACTGGGCTGAGTGTGCTCTTTGGGCTGGCTTCATAGGCTCCTGGACTATGGGAGAGATCAGAGATAGAATTGTCTGTCCCTTGGGAAGGTCCAGAAATGCCACATAAAGGTACATGCAACGTGCATATACACACACACACACACACACACACACACACACACACACACACACACACACACACACACACACACACACACCACACACCACACACCACACACCACAACACACAACACACACACCACACACCACACACACACACACACACACACACACACACACACACACACACACACACACACACACACACACACACACACAAACATACACACACTCTTGTGCTGTGAATGTACTGGAAGTCCACATTGAACTCTTGGACTGCTTCTCCCATTGGACTGCTTCCTTGATTGGCACCTCATGGTCAGAGAAGGGTGGAGTTGATCTCCCAGGTGGCTGAAGAATGGATTGGAGAGAGGGCGTTGGTTCTGGTGATGTCCATAAGAGGGCAGGGCACTGGATCTGGTACCGCTGTACAGTGTAAAACAGTAAAGCAGTTCATCACATACAGAGAGAGAGAGAAAAACGGAGAGAGAAAGACAGGGAGGGAGAGAGGCAGGGAGGGATGAGAGCGAGAAAAATGTAAATTTCAGTTCCATTTACATCCATATTACAGTCTTAGATTGATAGATCTGCCGTCTATCAATCCTCCATTCCTTAATCCAGCCAGTCCCTGTGAGAATGAGGTTTAGGGCACTATCAAACCAAGAACATCTGTGCTGAACACATGCACACACACACAGACACGTACGCACAGACACACACCACACGCACACAAACATACACGCACGCACAGACACACACCACACACACACAAACAGCTCTGTTTTCGTGAATTTTCAGGACTTTTTGGGGAGTAAAAATGCATAGGCGGACAAGAGGACAGACACACACGCACATGCACACGCACATGCACACGTACGAGGGGCCAAGAAGCCATTGCTCTCCGTACTCTCTAACTCTACTCCCTGTGTCCCTCTCCGTTTTAGTTTCAAATGCTCTGCAAAAACCAATGTGGAGGGATCCATTTCCGCATGGCAATAAAATAGCCCAAATAAAGGCAGGGAAAACTGAGACGAAACCGGCCTATTTTCTGAGGTGAAATCCTCCAGTTGGCCTGTTGATTCTGTCAGAGCTAAAATACTTTAAATGTTTTTTTAAGAAGACTTTTAGCAGTGAACACAATGGAACTAGATAACCATATTCCCCTCGGCGCTGAGAGGTGCTAAACTAAAATCAGTCGACTATGAACGCAGCCCAGCTCCCATTACACACGGGCACGCGTGCACGTATGTACACACACACACACACACACACACACACACACACACACCGGCTCCCCTTACATAGAACACCAAGCAATAAATCCGTCTGCGCAATGCTGGCAACACACTGTGATTTTCATATGTATTGGTTACTAAGGGGACCGGCGGACCGCGCAAAACCACAACAAATGACAAAGGGTGAAGCAGGGACATCGCTCTCTGCAAAAGCAAATCGTTTAATACTTCTGGCATGTTGCTGTTGGGAGTATACGTTAAACCAGTTAAAACCAGTTATGGGGTTATGTGTCATTCTCTGCCAATAGCCATCTTTTATTAAGATGACCCTTGACCTTTCAAGGTTTTTGATATGCGATGGGAAAAGGGAGTAAGTAGAGGTAACTGGAAATGAAAATCTTTTCTGTCATCATGTGTACATTAAGCCCAGGATATAAAACTGAAACATGAGCACATAATCACACACAGCTCTGGGTGGCAACAGGACCATTTGAATGAACAATCTGGAAAGGGGAAACCGGAGAACAATCTAATTGGTCGAAAGTAAGGAGGGTTCCAATATGATTGGTCGTTAGGGTTGTTACTGTAATCTACTGTATGTTTTCCATAGAACATCTGGTTCACAGGAAGAAGAAGAAGCTGTGAGGAGAGAGAAGGAAATGGGAGATGAGAGGAAAGGAGAAGAGAGAGGAGAGGAGGGAAGAGAAGAGGAGAGGAGAAAGGAATGAGGAGAGAAGAGAGGGGAGGAGGAGAGAAGAGAAAGAGAGGAGAGGAGAGGGGAGGAGAGGAGAGGGGAGGAGAGAGAAGATGAGATAATGCTACTTAGTGAGAGGAGAAGATTCTACACCACTAGACTGAGAGCCGGGGCCTAGGCCAGTCATTATGATGACACACGGAACCGGATCTCTCCGGTTCTACTGCTCCGTTTTCTGAAGCCCCAGAGCTCTATCACTGAGGGCTGGCTCTCATATTCACAGCACACAAACACACATATCCACAGCGCCGCCAAGTCTGACGATCGCCACCGTCTCCACGACAACACCAGAAAGACGGCTGGGGCAGAAGAGTGGAGGCTCATAGGAGAAAATAATATCACAGCGTGGTGTGTTTGGTGAGCTGCTGACCAGTGGACCTCACTCAGACACACACACACATACTTTCTCACCAGACCTGGGTTCAAAACGGATTTGAATACAGCACTGTTTGATTGAACTTGTCCGGTGCAATGAAGACACACACACACACATGGGTCACACAATATGCGCATGGCCACTAAACTGGAATGGCGCCAAAGAGAGAGAATCTCAGTAACCTGGCACTCCTCACTACTCTAGGGTTACAGCTAGGCCAGAGGAAGGGACAGACAGACAGACAGCTCTAGGCTTACAGCTAGGCCAGAGGAAGGGACAGACAGACAGACAGCTCTAGGGTTATAGCTAGG
>NC_036868.1:2816014-2835096 GCF_002910315.2 Salvelinus sp. IW2-2015 | reverse complement strand
CCAGAGGAAGGACAGACAGACAGACAGCTCTTGAGGCTTACAGCTAGGCCAGAGGAAGGAGCGACAGGCTGACGAGACAGACAGACAGACAGACAGACAGCAGACAGACAGACAGACAGACAGACAGCTCTAGGGTTATAGCTAGGCCAGAGGAAGGGGCAGACAGACAGCTCTACGGACACAGCTAGGCCAGAGGAAGGGGCAGACAGACAGACAGCTCTAGGGTTAAAGCTAGGCCAGAGGAAGGGGCAGATAGACAGACAGCTCTAGGGATAAGCTAGGCCAGAGGAAGGGACAGACAGACAGACAGCTTTAGGGTTATAGCTAGGCCAGAGATCTAGGGTTATAGCTAGGCCAGAGGAAGGGACAGACAGACAGACAGCTCTAGGGTTATAGCTAGGCCAAAGGAAGGGACAGACAGGCAGACAGACAGCTCTAGGGTTATAGCTAGGCCAGCGGAAGGGGCAGAGCAGAGAGAAAGTGAGAGTCACTTTGAAAAGGCAGGGCCTGTTAACAGGCAGGGCCTGTTACAGTGACAGTGCTTTTTTTGGATGTCGGCTTGTTTCCTACGGGGTTCTGTGTGGGTGTCTGGGTGTCTGGGTGTGAATGTTGGTGATAGAGAGAAACAGTTAATTGTGTGCCTTCTTCTAATCTTATTTAATCTTTATGGAAGTTCCTTTACCTAATTTTCACGTCTTCTGTCTTTCTCATTCAGATTCCTCTGTAGGTATCCTAACATCTCCATTGCGTTACAGTGTCCCAAAAACCTATTGTAACAAGAGACACCTACCTCCCTTCCCTACTTGATCTGATCTCGGATACGGAGGCACCGTCTCTTCAGAGCAGGCTCCATGTCCCCAGGCCCAGCCACACTCGGTGGGCATAGTAGAACACCCTTGTCCCTAAGCTTGGGCAGGAGGAGAGTGGTGGGGGTGTTGGTGGGGGCACCGCCCGTTCTGGCGGGTGTAAGGTTGGGGGTGGGCAGGGCATAGGCATGGTCCTCATCTGGGACGTGGGGATCCTCGGAGTCGCCAGCGGCCGAGGGCCCCTCTGATTGGCTGGTGGGGAGGGATGGAACCTGGCCCTGGTCCCGCTCCTGGACCTGGCCATTGGAGCAGCTCTTCTCTTTGACTGCCTCCAGCTCACTGAGGGCGGAGTCAGGGCCAAGAGGCCGGGCCTCTCTCTGAGACTGGGAGGAGTCTGGGCTGGGAGGAGGTTCGGGGGATGATGACGGTGTTGTTTGGTTGGGGACGTCTGGGGGTGTTGAGGGGGAGGGGGTGGCGGTATCGCAAGGAGGGCTGCTGCATTCCCCTCTGGGAGTTGGTGGGGTGTCTGAGGGGGGTCGTATGTTAGGGCTCTGGGGGTAGGCGGTGTTGTGCAGAGGAGGGGGTGACTGGGTTAGTGGAGGGGTGGGTTTGATAATGTCATGGTGGTGGTTGTGGTGGTCCACTCTGGTATCCACCAGCCTGGTGCCGTGCCCCATTCCGGGCTCACCCGGACCCGACAGGTCCACCACTCCGTGGGGGTTGGGCTCCAGCTTGACCGGGGTCCTCTGGAGCACTCTCTGGATGACCTGCCTCTCTGGCTGCTGCTGCTGGCCCAACTTAAAGTCTGACAGCCCCTCAATCACTGAGGTGGAAGATGGGGAAGCATCGTAGCGAGCCCTGGGGGAGGACGCTGCACTGTGGGAGGTCGACATGGGTGACTGAGCCTGCCTCTCCGACTTCACCCAATCTGTGATGTCCCTTCTGGGGTGGTCTGAGGGCGAGGGGAGACCCTGGTTGGTGGTTCTACCAAATCTGTTGGCCGCCAAGCTCCCGGTAGAAGGCAAATTGACACCCCTGGAGCGTCCCCCCTCTATCCCCTCCGGCACGGGCTGGATAACCCCACTGTGGGGGACCGCTAGGGCTTCTGGAGGAGCAGATTTAGGGGGTATGGGTATGGGGATAGGGATGGGGATGGGGACTGGGATTGGTACAATGATGGGGTAGGGCACCAGGACAGTGGGCTGGGGGAAGAAGGGGCCTAAGGACGGCCATCCCCCGAAGTTCATCATAGGGAGCATGGGCACGGGACCACGGAGCCCCATCATGTTGATAGGGGGGGAGTGCAAGCCTGGGAAGTAGGCCCCCGGGTAGGGGTGTATTCCGGGTGGGTTCATGGAGGTGGCCGATGGGGGCTGGAGGTGGGGTTGGTGGGGGTGATGGGGGGAGTGAGGGGGAGGCTGGTGGATGGGGCTGGAAGGGGGGCCGGGGTGGCCCCTGGGGGGGTTGGCCAGGGGGCTCTTCAGGCCCTGGGCGTGGAGAGGGGGCCGAATGAAGGGCAGCGGGATCTGAGGCATGGCCTTGTGGTGCTCCATGGGGGGGTGAGGAGGGGAGGGGGCGGGGTGGTGGCTCGCTACCTGCGCGGGTGGTGACAGGACGTGCCTCTCCAGGTGCCTCAGTCCTGAAATGTTAACCTTCAATGACGAAGATGACGCCTCGGATGGAGACACAGTCCTTGGTGCCGCTGTACCATTGATCGGCGTCTGCCCTTTGGGCGACCTGGTCCTCCCCCTCACGTCCCCAGCGTCGCTGCTCCACGATTCAGGGGTCAGGAGCTTCTGGTTCTGGACCCCTCCGGTGGACTCGGGTCTCCCCTCCTGGGTTGGTCTTCCTGGGCTGGAGCTGGTGAGAGTGGCCCTGGCCTCTCTGTAGAACACATCCATCTTGTACTGGTTCAGACACTTGGTGCTGCAAAACTGGAGCCGCTCCTCACCGGCGCCAAAGTCCAGATACTCTTTGGTGTGGCGTACGTGCTTGCACCAGTTGCAAACCTGCAGTACAGGCGAGAGAGACTGTGAAGAGTTACTTAAGTGACATGTGAAAAGGAAAAAGCAAATGACTGTTGTAGAGATGGTAATATAAAATATGGAATATTCTATATGACAGTATTGTGAAAAGCTTTTTACCTTGAAAGAAGTCTATGGCCAAGGAGTGACTGCAATCCACACTGATTTTGTTAACCTAGCCACTTCCAACAATTAGCAACATTAGCATTTTGGGACAAATTCCCCATGTAAATCAATCTCCCCCGTTCAGCATGTGTTAAATGTCATGACCAAATCATATTAAATTGATTGTGTTATTTTGAGCTGATTTGGGCATGAAATATAATCCATGCTAAACAGGCGAGATTAAATTACATGGCTAATGTTGCTAATTGTTGGCAAAGGTAAGGAAACAAATATGGAAATACTGTATGTAACATCCCTGAACTATCCCTTTAAAGGGCGGTTTCACAGACCCAGAGTAAAGCCTAGTCGTAGACTAAAAAGCAAACTCAATGGAGAATTCTCAATGGAGAATCAATAATTATTTTTAGTCTAGGACTAGGTTTCATCTGCCCCTTAATCTGTGTCCTAGAATCTGCCCCTTAATCTGTGTCCTAGAATCTGCCCCTTAATCTGTGTCCTAGAAACTGCCCCTTAATCTGTGTTTTAGGAACTGTCCCCTAATCTCTGTCGTAGAAACTGTCCCTTAACCTGTGTCCTAGAAACTGCCCCCTAATCTGTGTCCTGGAAACTGCCCCTTAATCTGTGTCCTAGAAACTGCCCCTTAATCTGTGTCCTAGAAACTGCCCCTTAATCTGTGTCCTAGGAACTGCCCCTTAATCTGTGTCCTAGGAACTGCCCCTTAATCTGTGTCCTATGAACTGCCCCTTAATCTGTGTCCTAGGAACTGCCCCTTAATCTGTGTCCTAGGAACTGCCCCTTAATCTGTGTCCTAGGAACTGCCCCTACATGTTTTGAAGTAGCTCTCAAAGACAAACATGCATTAATGCATAACTAGTCTTTGAGCTAAGATATTTAAAAAATATATTATATTTCTACGAAGTGGATTGTGTTTTGTTCTTACTCTGGCACCATCACTGTTCATCTTCAGCACCAGTCGTGGTGAGTCATCTGCATGGGTGTGTTGGGGGGACCTCTCCCCTCCATGGTCCTCATCCCGGGCCTGACGGAGGGGGGCAAAGCTGCATCATTATAAACTTAAAACAAACTATCAAGAGCTGGGCCATGTTCATTAGGCACCAAACGAAACAAAAAAATCTGGAAGGTACTAGCTGGATTTGTCCAATAACAAAACATTAATTTTCAATCTCTGTTGTAAAACATTGTGTGCCCTAATGAACAGGACACCGGATTGTGTTAAACTGTTTCCGAGTAGAGCCTGGATTCAGTAGTATCCACTATGGGATTTAAGCATCAAGTGTTGATAAAGTAGCAGTTGCTTTAAATCATCAAGGCTCCCGTGGTTGGTCATTAAAACAAACTTACATAACCAATCCCAAAATAACCACTGCACAATTTGCCTTGTCATAGGGGTTCAAAGTAACAGAGTACATTGACCTATGGGCTTTGAGGTCACTGAAACAAAGGGACCGTTTTTTAAACGTTTTGGTAACATTTTGGAACGTTTCGGTAAGATAAAGTAGATGACAAGCCTGAACCCTCATTTTATTCTCAATGGTCCCTTCTTTGTGACCCATTGAGTCGTGTCGAGTTACGAAACATGAAGCAGCTGCAGGTAAGGTATGCACTGAAAGTGGACACCTCACCCCCAGGCCCTCTGCCCTTCTCCCTCCAAGAAACAAGCAGGGACAAGCCAACGGCCACAGATCCATCCCCACTTCCATCAACTAGAGGGTTTGTTGAAGCCAGGCAGGTAGGCAGCAGGCGACTCCCCCCCCCCCCCCCCCTTGTCTGTTGTCGTGTGAATAAAACCTAGCGTGGCAAAACAACAGGATCGGTGAAAGGGGATAGCCTTGCCTGACACCCCCGCGCCTCTAAGAGAGGGTATCCATGTCTTGGATGGAGGGTGAAAAATGGTGGTAATGTGTATAGGAGTGGAGTTGTGTATAGGCACTGCTTCCCTGTTGCTTCCCTGTTGCTTCCCTGTTGCTTCCCTGTTGCTTCCCTGTTGCTTCCCCGTTGCTTCCCTGTTGCTTCCCTGTTGCTTCCCCGTTGCTTCCCGGTCCTCCGGAACCAAGCCGCATTATGACTGGCCCTTCCTCCATTAAACCGTAACTGATACTAAGTGTCCTCTGCAAACTTTGACCCCTTCCCACCCTCAAAACACTGGCCTGTCCATAAAAAAAACCAGTGTGTGTGTGTGTGTGGTGTGTGTGTGTGTGTGTGTGTGTGTGTTGGTGTGTGTGTGTGTGTGTGTTGTGTGTGTGTTGTGTGTGTGTGGTGTGTGTGTGTTGTGTGGTGTGTGTGTGTTGTGTGTGTGTGTGCGTCATTTTCTCCATCTGAACTGCTGCAGTTGACAAGTCAGTTTTGTCTGACCTAAAATTGTCCCATTGATTCCAAGTTGAAATAAGGTTGAACCGAGGTTGAATCCCTCACCTTGTTTGCGTTGAAGTGGCCCGTCGACAGGCGGCGAAGCACTTCTCACTACAGAAGCTCTTCAGCTCGGTGCCCATACAGAGAGAGTAGCGCTTCACCCCCTCCTTCTGACACCACACCACACTATCTGCCACATTCTGCACGTCTTCCACTGCGGACAGAGCCAAAGGGGAGAGGAATCAACATCAACACGTGAAGTGTGTTTGATGATGAAGATGAGCATCTAAGGAGCTTGTGAGTTTTGAAGAACCGTAGGCTACATATGGTAGTGATGATGATGATGCTGATGTGTGAGTGTAACAGGGGTGATTTAGTGAACCTCACCTGTGTGATGAGGAACCTTGCCTGAGGCCTGAAGACTTATGTTAGCTTCCTGAATAATGTCTAGACTTTAGCTAGGCATGCTAAAACACTTTTGTGACATGCAGGAGACCTGGGTACTAACCCAGTTGGTCACACAAAGGGCGTGTGTTTGCATATGCTCAGTAGATAGTAGTATGTGTGTGTGTGTGTGGGTGTGGTGTGTGTGTGTGTGTGTGTGTGTGTGGTGTGGTGTGTGTGTGTGTGTGTGTGTGTGTGTGTGTGTGTGTGTGTGTGTGTGTGTGTGTGTGTGTGTGTGTGTGTGTGTGTGTGTGTGTGTGTGTGAGAGAGAGATTTGTTCAGGGCCTGCTCCCTTACCTGCCGATGGCTTTATAAGCGGGACAATTACGGGGGCACTCTTTTGCTCCTTAGGGCTGGTCAGAGAGGAGGAACTGGGGGAGGAAGAGGGGACTCTGGATGATTCTCTCTCTCCACTCCTCATGGCCAGTGTCACGGGGCTGTCTAGGCTCTTGGATTTGGACACCGAGTTTTCTGGAAGGCACAAGATATCTAGGGTCACTTCAGAGTGAATTTATGTTCTTAACATGTAAAGTGCCAACAAAAATGGAATCTGAATTCAGTCAGTTTCTCTTGGCACCACTTCCACTCCACACACACAATTTAAATACAGATGTAGATTCAGCCTAAAGGACAGAAAACAATGGCACTGAAAACTGTAGAAAAATAATACTCCATCCACACAGGTTTACTGTAATGATAGTAAGTGAAACATAAGAAGGGTGAAGTAATATGTCTGGATTGAACAACCTATCTGTCCTGTTACTGGATTACCTGTGAATTCCGTCTGACCTCTGTTAAGTATGTTACCTGTATTGTACAGATGCCCAGCAGGCAGTAAATGTTCAGTAGGCAGTAAACGTTTAGAAAGGGAGTGAAACAAGGATACTACCTGAACTAATTAAATTGGGTTGTGTTCAGTAGGCAGTAAACATTTAGAAAGGGAGTGAAACAAGGATACTACCTGAATAAATTACCTTGGGTCGTGTTCGGTAGACAGGAATCGTTTTGAAAAAGGAGGTACTACCTGAACTTGTCCAATTAAAACACAGATTTCCACTCTCCATAGCAAAGCGTTTTACTACAGTGTGGCCTAGTGAACAGGGCCCTGGCCTTCCCTCACCTTTAAGAACTGAGACGTGCTGCTGGCGTCTCTCACGGTTGGGGTAGTTCCGTATCTCGGTGGCCTCAGAGTCTCTGAGCTCCAACTTGTCATAGCCGTACCAGCCTAGGAGCTCATTCATGGTGCTCTCTGCAAACGTCTAAAAGGAGAAATGGAAAAGAAATCACTGAGAAACATTATAGGTTATGTCAGTCAGGGGACATGGTGGGAGACGGGACAACCGAGCCACTGCTTGCTAACGCTAAGCCAATGTGAAGTTCAGTTGTGAGTGACCTTACATCCGAGGTTTGTTAGTGGAACTTTTTATCCCACTCTTTAAATGTAACCTGAGCTTCCAGTCCCGAATCAATGTGCTGATTCTTTCGACTTCCAGACCAGCCCTGACTGGATGAAATGAGCAAGAGAACCCAGAGGAGTACAGTATGACTATTTTTCCATGATGTATTGCAGTTTGTTTACTCTTGCTAAATTGGAGACGGAAAAGTTTTCCAACCTAATACCAGTGTAAAATATATGAATCATTCTTTGTTTAGCTCTTTTAATTGGGGAAAAAAGAGACAGACAAAATAAAGAAGTGTTCTCAGCAGATGTGTTGTGAAGTGAACATCCTGGCTTTTTTAAAATTCCGACCATATGAAAGAAAACAACACAAAGGTCTCTCTCTTTTCATCCGCCCACCTCTTCTCCTCTGTGGCTTTGGGGCGAGTGGGGATTGGAGCAGAAATCCGAGCAGGACACCTTACACCACCGCTAGGTCCCACGGTTCTCGGAAATACCCTGCTCCTCTCCCAAGTGTCCAGCACTACCCAGTCCCTCCCTCCCCTGCTCCTCTCCCAAGTGTCCAGCACTACCCAAGCCCTCCCTCCCCTGCTCCTCTCCCAAGTGTCCAGCACTCCCGCAGTGCCCTCCCTCCCCTGCTCCTCTCCCAAGTGTCCCAGCACTCCCCAAGTCCCTCCCTCCCCTGCTCCTCTCCCAAGTGTCAGCACTCCCCAGTCCCTCCTCCCCCTGCCCTCTCCCAAGTGTCCAGCACTCCCCAGTCCCTCCCTCCCCTGCTCCTCTCCCAAGTGTCCAGCACTACCCAGTCCTCCCTCCCCTGCTCCTCTCCCAGTGTCCAGCACTCCCCAAGCTTCCCTCCCTCCCCTGCTCCTCTCCCAAGTGTCCAGCACTCCCAGTCCTCCCTCCCCTGCCTCCTTCTCCAAGTGTCCCAGCACTACCCAGTCCCTCCCTCCCCTGCTCCTCTCCCAAGTGTCCAGCACTCCCCAGTCCCTCCCTCCCTCCCCTGCTCCTCTCCCAGTGTCCAGCACTCCCCAGCTCCCGCACTCCCCAGTCCCTCCCTCCCTGCCCCTCCCAAGTGTCCAGCACTCCGTCCCCACCCCCCCCCTCCCCCCCCCTCCGTTCCCCCCCCCCAACTCCCAGTCCCTCCCTCCCCTGCTCCTCTCCCAAGTGTCCAGCACTCCCCAGTCCCTCCCTCCCTCCCCTGCTCCTCTCCCAAGTGTCCAGCACCCCCAGTCCCCTCTCCCCAGTCCCTCCCTCCCCTGCCCCTCTCCCAAGTGTCCAGCACTCCCCAGTCCCTCCCTCCCTCCCTGCTCCTCTCCCAAGTGTCCAGCACTCCCAGTCCCGCCACTCCCAGTCCCTCCCTCCCTCGCCTCTTCCCAAGTGTCCAGCACTCCCCAGTCCCTCCCTCCCATGCCGTGTCCTCTCCCAAGTGTCCAGCACTCCCCAGTCCCTCCCTCCCATGCTCTCTCTCCCAAGTGTCCAGCACTCCCCAGTCCCTCCCTCCCCTGCCCTCTCCAAGTGTTCCAGCACTCCCAAGTCTCCTCCCTCCCATGCTCCTCTCCCAAGTGTCCAGCACTCCCCAGTCCCTCCCTCCCATGCTCCTCTCACAAGTGTCCAGCACTATCCAGTCCCTATTTGCGTGTCCCCTCCCTCTCCTCCCTCTTCCTCTCCCCTTGCCCCCACCACCCCGGCACCTTCCAGCCCTGATACCCGACACTGCACTCCCTCTCGGGTTTCAACCTCTTCCAGCGTGGACAGTCTGCCTGTTGTAGTGTTACACCAGGGCTGTAGTACTGACTACACATTCTTCCCTCTGCTTTCCTCACTCTGACAGGGCCTCAAAGAAAAGGAATTGTGTGTGTCCCCAAGTGTGTGTGTGTCTGTGCGGGTGTGTTTGTGTGTACGTAGAGGTATCATATCCAGCTAAATATGCCTAACGATGAATAAAGTCAGGTATCTGGTGTCCGCGCTGTGCTACGGTCTGGCATGGAAGGAGTGGGTTTGACTGTGGTATTGAAATAGATCCCTTGACTAAGACAACACTGGACTGGACTGGAGCAGCCCGCAGACAGACACACAGCCCCTGAAATCACAGTCTGTGTCTGTCTGTCTGTCTGTCTCTCTGACTGTGTGTCTGTCTGTCTGTCTCTCTGATTGTGTGTGTGTGTGTGTGTGTGTGTGTGTGTGTGTGTGTGTCTGTCTGTCTGTCTGTCTGTCTGTCTGTCTGTCTGTCTGTCTGTCTGTCTGTCTGTCTGTCTGTCTGTCTGTCTTGCTGTCTTGCTGTCTTGCTGTCTTGGTGTCTTGGTGTCTTGGTGTCTGTCTGTCTGTGTGAGAGTTCTATTTTGCTTCTCTGACTGTGTCTGTCTGTCTCTCTCTCTGATCTGTGTGAGTTCTATTTTGTCTGTCTGTCCATCTGTCTTTCTTTATCTACCCTTCTCTATTTCATAATCACACACTTATACCACTGACCTTCAAGCCCAACAGCCCCAGTTCATTACCGCGGTCACCCAAGGCCTGTTTTGTAGATCCACGTGGCTCCCTGTAAGTCTGAGAATCACAAAGTAGTACTCTGCCTGTGCTGCCTGCATCCCGTGGGACTAGCCTAGTCTACATCAACGGTTCCATCAGGGCATGTCCTCCTATATTACATTGAATTTAGTGTTGTTTTGTCTCACTATTTCCTCATTAGGGAGAGACAGGCATTTTTTTCTCCTCCCTGTGCTTTACTTCCCACAATGTTGTTATTGTTTCTTATTGGCAGTTCTTACAAACATTTGCTTTGTGAGAGTGACAAGCCAAATCCCAAACCACAGAAAGAACCCTGACCAAAGGCAACAACGCAGGGCCGACCCTCAGATCCAGGCCGGGCTGACTTACATCAAGCACAGATAGCATTTAGCATGTTTTCATTCAAATTAGTTAAGTTGCAATTCTACACCACTCCCTGGATATCAAAAGCTACCATCCAAACCACTTACGCAAAAAGAGCACATTTCCTCTCACAAAACAAGCTGATTTTTTAAAACATTTAATTTAATGTTGAATTCACATTAGTTGACAACTCAACCAAATGTAAATCAAAACTAGACTTTGAACTGACATCTGTGCCCAGTGGCCAATGTCAGAACTCATAAAACTGAAGGCAGACAAACTGTGGGCTTGTAGCCTAGCCTACTAAAGGCTTGCACTCTAGCAGTAGGCCTGAAACCAATACCATCATATTCAATTTTGTTTTGAATTGGAATCACCAAATCAAACAGTAGACATAGTTTCCATGAAACTGATTCTGAGTCACTTTTCCAGGGGCACAATTACTACGGTTACCTGTTTAGACTGATCCTTTGCCCTAGCGGATATTCTCAAGTGATGTGACTATGTATGTTCGTTCGAATGTTTTATTTAATTTTTTATTACATTGTTGTAAACATGTAGACCTAGCCTACTACAACAAGTGCGCGCACAGCCGAAGCGGGGAAGAATTTAAGTGTTCTTACGGTTTGGTGGTGACGCACATCTGGAACACCGCTGGACTTTGCTGCGCGAGGCTACGGATGGACTGACATGGCGTCACTACAGAAGGGCTACCTACCATTCAGTGGACAAGACATCAAATATTGGCTAACATAAGAGTGACACTTTAATTAAACAGTCACACGCTTTCATTCCCTCGGAAATGTATATTTCCGACAGTCGGTTTATTATGGCAAGGCCAGGTAATATAATGTAGCTGTCTTATTTCACCATATGGGAATAATGTTATGTTACACAATTGTTTTATCACTTTTATTTCGGAAGTATTCAATAATATAACGGAATTAAATTATAAGCAAATTGAATTGTTTCAATGGGAACAAATCCAAGTTTTCATGGCGTCTGTGAATGCCTCCAACTGTGTGATTTGTGCGCACGGAGCTCTCTCCCAATGTCTCAAAAGTATTTAATTTTTTATCTCACCTTTATTTAACTAGGCAAGTCAGTTACGAACAAATTATAATTTACAATGACGGCCTACCAAAAGGCAAAAGGCCTCCTGCGGGGACCGGGGCTGGGATTAAAAATCCAAATAAATTAAATAAAAATATAGGACAAAACACACATAACGACAAGAGAGACAACACAACACTACATAAAAAGAGACCTAAGACAACAACATAGCATGGCATAACTTAAGACTATTCACAAACAGAAGACTGCTCAAAAAATAGCTAAACAACTCATTTCCCCTCACCTTCATCTCTTGGTTGATCTCTCTCTTGACGGGGTGTGCGGGTTTCCTACTGCGTTTATTTTCCGGCGGTCTCCCTTTCTCCATCTCTGGCATAGTTCTGACTGGCTCCGTGTCACTTCTTTGGCGTGCGACTGATAGAGCGCGTCACTCCGGGGCTAGTCAAGGCTAGTCAAGGTGCGGCGACAGAGAGCGAAAGCTGTCACTCTCGGTGACAGCGGCTGTCATTCCCAGACGTCTGCGTCGGTCATCTGGGGGTTCCTTCCACTGACTCTCCACTGAACATGGGTGCTGCGCGCTGTGGGCTGCTGCTGCCGCCCTACCACCGCCGACGAACAATCCCCTCTCTCTAAATCCCGTAGAGCAGGGAGGGGCCTCCACGCTGTAACCCAACACCTGGCGCCCACCCCTCCCGAATCTCAACAGATACATTTCATGAGGAATGCGAGGACTGTTTTATCTGCGGGGAACACAGAACATAACACTGTCTATTATATTCCAGGATTTAAATAAAATATATGAAAATCCCGCGTGGGTAAACGATACCACGGTAGAATGTTTTGGGGTTTCTCAAATTACATCTGTTTGATCAGAGCGAGAGGAACACAAAGCCATCAAATCAAATTGTATTTGGCACATGCGCCGAATACAACAGGTGTAGTAGACCTTACTGTGAAATGCTTACTTACAAACCCCTAACCAACAATGCAGTTCAAGAAATAGAGTTAAGAAAATATTTACTAAATAAACTAAAGTAAAAAATGGTAAATAAATAAAAATGAAACACAAGAAAATTACATAACAATAAGGAGGTAATTTGTAAGGTGACTATGCATAGATAATAAACAGCAAGTAGCAGTAGTGTAAAAATGTAAATAGTCTGGGTGGCCATTTTATTAATTGTTCAGCAGTCTATTATCTCATTCTGGGATATCCAAGGCCTGAGGTCATCTGCCTTTGGCTTAAGGGGCAGGAACCTGGACTTCACCAAATAAATCAGAAATACAGACATTGTCATCCTACAAGAAACATGGTATAGAGGAAATTGACCCACTGGTTGCCATCTAGGTTACAGAGAGCTGGTAATCCCATCCACCAAACTACCAGGAGTAAAACAGGGGAAGGACTCAGGGGGTATGCTAATTTGGTATAGAGCAGACCTAACTCACTCTATTCAATTAATCAAAACAGAAACATTTCACATTTGGCTAGAAATTAAAAGGAAATTATCTCAACAGAGAAAAATGTCCTCCTGTGCTACCTATATGCCCCCACTAGAATCTCCATACTTTAACGATGACAACTTCTCCATCTTGGAGGGGGAAATTCATCATTTCCAGGCCAGGTACATGTACTAGTCTGTGGTGACATAAATTCCAGAACTGGACAAGAACCTGACACCCTCAGCACACAGGGGAACAAACACCTGCCTGGTGGTGACAGCCTTTCCTCCCCATATGCCCCCCTAGGCACAATTACAACAACATAACCAACATTGTCCTATCATGGGGAACTACATTTTTAAAATAAATTATATCTAATTATTTATTATCCTATTTTAATGGTACGGTCCATGGCCCTATACCCTAGACACCCACCTGAATGACCCAGATACTAAGGAGAAGTCCCTAACTGTTTTATGTGCCTGCTGTAAGCGGTCTGTATGCAGCRAAAATGAGGTCAGAGACCAAGAGCAGCACTGCCCKCTCAAGATTCTGAGCCTGCTTGGCAGGGTTGGTCCTGCAAAGCCAAAGCCCCCTAAAGGGAGAGCATAATATACAAGGAAATTCTCAAAGCTGCTAATGAGAACCTTGACGACCTTGTACCTAACCGGTGGGGATTCCGGTGGGGTGCCCCCACCCAGGCAGTGGCAGTGCTGGCAACACTAGCTGCAGTAACACATGGGGAGGGGGTCACACTCTGACATTCAGAGAGGGGGTATATTATTGTGACCCTGGTGGCACAAAATCAAAGTCGGACTGCATGGAGATGCTTGGGAATATGGTCATTACGGGTGACCGTATTGTGGGTGTTTCAGGAAGAAGGTGTACATTTGACCTCCATCATCTAGGATGTGACAATGGTAAATAAAATCTCTCAATTTTTGCCCATTTTTTGCGCGGTCTTGCAGGCCTTCTCATGCAGCTGCAACTGCAAGTGCATTTGTAAATCATGACCTATCTTGAGTTGGGCTCTGGGATGGTGCAATTGTTGAGAAAGTGAGCTTATGGTTGTGTGGGAGGAAAGGGTTGAGTGTGTGTGGGTGTATTTGTGTATCCCACAACTGTTGCGATGGAGTAAAAGATGTTAGGGACAATAGAGGATGATCCACAGCTATATATAATACAAATCGAGGTGAGGTCGATGGAAATGCATTTGGCAGTTGATCTACTTCAATTCGGTAAATGGCACTGTGTGCTCTTTTCAAAGGATTGATCCCAGTCGGTTCAGGGCTATGGGATACAGGGGGTCGAGGGTGGTCTGCCGGGCATTGGTGTAACGGCAGTCTACGTCGTCCTCCTCCTCAGACGAGGAGAGGCGAGAAGGATCAGAGGACCAATGTGCAGCGTGGTAATTTGACATAATGATTTATTAAACGAAAACGACGAAACAACACTTGAATAATTACAAAATAACAAAACGAACTAAACAGACCTAAACTTAAGAACTTACATGAAACGAAGAACGCACGAACAGGAACAGACTTAGACAAAACGAAACAGTCCCGTGTGGTAACAGATACGGACACGGAAGACAACCACCCACAAACAAACAGTGAAAACAGCCTACCTTAAATATGGTTCTCAATCAGAGGAAACGTCAAACACCTGTCTCTAATTGAGAACCATATCAGGCAACACATTAAACCCAACATAGAAACACAACACATAGAATGCCCACCCCAACTCACGCCCTGACCAACCAAACACATACAAAACAACAGAAAACAGGTCAGGAACGTGACAATTGGGATGACAACCCAACTCGGGCTGAGGAGGGCTTTTAGCGGGTGGAATAGTAGGGACCAATTGGAGGTTTACTTAGTAGAAATGCAAATATCATGGTACAGCTATATAGACGCTCAATCATCATGTTACTTTTTAATGGTATGTTTACAAACATATATTTTGATAAAAATAATTGAAAGTTGTGTCTCATTATGGTAAGTGGTGAAATAAGTATAGCCAGTTACAATTGTAATGGCATAGCAGATAATAAGAAAAGACGATCAGTATTTACCTAGCTAAAAGAGAAGGATGGCTGCAATCCCGCTACCGGGATGATATGACAACAGCCAGTGAAAGTGCAGGGCGCCAAATTCAAACAACAGAAACCTCATAATTAAAATTCCTCAGACATACAGGTGTTTTATATCATTTTAAAGGTAATCTTGTTGTTAATCCCTCCAAAGTGTCAGATTTCAAATATGCTTTTCAGCGAAAGCACTACAAACGATTATGTTAGGTCACCACCAAACCACAATAAGCACAGCCATTTTTCCAGCGAAAGATAGCTTTCACAAAAAGCAGAAATAGAGATAAAATTAKTCACTAACCTTTGATTATCTTCATCAGATGACYCTCATAGGACTTCATGTTACACAATACATGCATGTTTTGTTTGATAAAGTTCATATTTATAWKAAAAAATTGGAGTTTACATTGGCGCGTTACATTCACTAGTTCCAAAAACATCAAGTGATTTTGCATAGCCACATCGTTTCAACAGAAATACTCATCATAAATGTAGATGATAATACAAGTTATACACATGGAATTATAGATATACCTCTCCTTAATGCAACCGCTGTGTCAGATTTTTTTAAAAACTTTACGGAAAAAACAAACCATGCAATAATCTGAGACGGCGTTCAGAACAATAGCCAAATTAGCCGCCATGTTGGAGTCAACAGAAACCAGAAATTACATGATAAATATTCCCTTACCTTTGATGATATTTATCAGAATGCACTCCCAGGAATCCTAGTTCCACAATAAATTGTTGTTTTGTTCGATAATGTCCATTACTTACGTCGAATTAGCTAATTTTGCTAGCATGTGTAGTACACGTGTCCAAACGCTCGCACAGATGCAGGTAAACGTCGCACGAAAACTTCAAAAAGTTATATTACAAGTCGAATAAACTGGTCAAACTTAGTAGAGAATCAATCTTCAGGATGTTGTTATCATATATATCCAATAACGTTCCAACCGTAGCATTCTTTTCAGTCTCTATAAGTAATGGAACGCATGACGATATCATGAAGAAAGTGCGTGACCAAGAACTGGCACTCTGCCAGACCACTGACTCAAACACCTCCCATCCGGTCCCACAACACAGCATAAGCTTCATTCCACGTTCTACTGACTGTTGACACCTAGTGGAAGGCGTAGGAAGTGCAAACAGATCCATATATTACAGGGAATTGAATAGGCGATGACTTTAACATCGACCACTCAGAATTCTCACTTCCTGTTTGGATTTTTTCTCAGGTTTTTGTCTGCCATATGAGTTCTGTTATACTCACATACATAATTCAAACAGTTTTAGAAACTTCAGAGTGTTTTCTATCCAATACTAATAATAATATGCATATATTAGTAACTGGGACTGAGGAGCAGGCCGTTTACTCTGGGTACCTTTCATCCAAGCTACTCAATACTGCCCCTGCAGCCATACAAAGATAATATCTATTGTTTACAGGAAACCCATTCAACAGTTTTAGATTAAGTTTTGTGGAAAAAGAGAAATATATTTCTCCCATGGGCAAAGAAATTTAAAAGGGTGATGGTTTTAATTAACAATCATTTTGATCCAAATGTGCAAATTGTCCAAACAGATCCTCAAGGTAGATGGATTATTTTAAATATGTTATTGGACAATAAACAGATATGGCTTATTAACCTATACGGTCCGAATAATGATGATCCAAGCTTCTTTGAAAATATATATAAGAATTTATCAACTCTACAAGCAACACTAGACTCTATTATTATAGTGGGAGATTTTAATACGGTCTTAAATACCTCTATYGACCGGATAGGAAATCACACTACAAACTATCACCCTCAGGCACTTAAGGAAATCATGAATGTCATGGATATATTGGAATTAGTGGATATATGGAGACTTAAATACCCTGACCTAGTGAGATATACATGGCGGAAGCTTAATCAAGCTAGTCGTCTTGACTACTTTCTTATGTCATTCTCTCTGGCACCAAAAGTTTAAAAAGTGTTGATAGAGGACAGAATGCGGTCGGATCATCACATAATTGGCATATATATTACTCTTACAGAATTTCCATGTGGGCGAGGATATTGGAAATTTAATCAAAGCCTACTAGATGATAAATTGTTTAGAACTAGGACAGAAGAATTTATAACTGACTTTTTCAGACATAACATAGGTACAGCAGATCCCCGTATTGTATGGGACACTTTTAAATGTGCCTTTAGAGGCAATGCAATTCAGTACTCATCTATAAAACAAAAGCAATTTAGATCAAAAGAGTCCATATTAACAAAGGAAATTGAAGGACTAACAGTACAGTTAGATAGCAATAAAAACGGTACCATAGAGGCACAGAATAAGTTAGAGGAAAAACAAAAAGAAATGGAGGAACTTATTCAAGAAAGATCCAGTGTAATATATTATAAAAAATAAAGCGAACTGGATGGAATATGGGGAAAAATGCACCAAATTCTTTTTCAATCTTCAATATAGAAATGCTACCAAATTTTTTTTATTAAAACTTGTTACAAATGATGGAGTCACGCGTGATTCACCAAATTATATTTTGAAAGAGGAAGTAAAGTACTTTAAGAATCTGTTTTCGTTTCAGACTCCTCCATCTCCACTAACTSAAACTAATTGTATGGATTTTTTCCCTAATAATAATGTYAAATTAACATCTGTACAGAAAGACTCATGTGAAGGCCAAATTACAGAGGAGGAACTGTTTGATGCAATTGGGGCCTTTAAGGATGGGAAAACTCCAGGGCTGGATGGCATACCAGTGGAAGTATACAAAACTTTMTTTGATATACTCAAAGGACCATTATTAGCTTGTTTTAACCACTCCTATATAAATGGTAGATTATCAGACACGCAACAAGAAGGTCTGATATCATTATTACTGAAACAGGACCCAAGTGGTATATATAAAGATCCAGTCCATTAAAAAAATTGGAGACCTCTTACACTTCAGTGTTGTGATGCAAAAATCCTAGCAAAATGCTTGGCTCATAGAATAAGAAAAGTATTGTCAGATATTATTCATCCTAATCAGACAGGTTTTTTACATGGACGATACATTGGAGATAATATAAGACAAGTACTGGAAACAATAGAACACTATGAAATATCGAGGACACCAGGCCTGGTTTTCATAGCTGATTTTGAAAAGGCTTTTGATAAAGTATGACTGGAGTTTATATATAAATGCCTAGAATATTAACATTTTGGGGAATCTCTTATAAAATGGGTTAAAATTATGTATTGTAACCCTAGGTGTAAAATAGTAAATAATGMCTACATCTCAGAAAGTTTTAAACTATCTAGAGGAGTAAAACAAGGTTGTCCACTATCGGCATATCTATTTATTATTGCCATCGAAATGTTAGCTGTTAAATTAGATCAAACATTAATATTAAGGGATTAGAAATCCGTGGCTTAAAAACTAAGGTGTCATTGTACGCTGATGATTCATGTTTTCTTTTAAAACCACAACTTTAGTCTCTCCACGGCCTCTTAGAGGATCTAGATACTCTGGATTAAAACCAAATTATGATAAATGTACCATATTACGTATTGGATCACAAAAAAATGCACATTTTACATTACCATGTAGTTTACCAATTAAATGGTCTGACGGAGATGTGGACATACTCGGTATACAAAATCCCAAAACAAAGAAATGATCTCACTCCAATAAATGTTTATATAAAGTTATCAAAAATAGATAAGATCTTGCTACCATGGAAAGGAAAATACCTGTCTAGGTGTTGGAGGCCCAGTAGGAGGCACTCTTTCCTCTGGTCTAAACAAAGATCCCAATGCCCCAGGGCAGTGATTGGGGACACTGCTCTGTGTAGGTGCCGTCTTTCGGATGGGACGTTAAACGGGTGTCCTGACTCTCTGAGTCATTAAAAATCCATGGCACTTATCGTAAGAGTAGGGTGTTAACCCCGGTGTCCTGGCTAAATTCCCAATCTGCCCTCAACCATCACGTCACCTAATAATCCCCAGTTTACAATTGGCTCATTCATCCCCTCCTCTCCCCTGTAACTATTCCCCAGGTCGTTGCTGCAAATGAGAACGTGTTCTCAGTCAACTTACCTGGTAAAATAACGGTAAAATAAAATAAAAAATAAAATTTGTGGAAAATCACCCTGATTAACTCTTTAGTCATATCACAGTTTACCTATTTGCTTATGGTTTTGCCTACACCTAGTGATCTGCTTTTTAAATTATATGAACAAAAAATATTCAATTTTATTTGGAACGGCAAGCCAGATAAATTAAAAGGGCCTATTTATATAACGAATATGAATTCGTATTAAATATTAAAGCATTAGACCTCTCACTAAAGGCATCAGTCATACAAAATTATACTTAAATCCAAACTGGTTCTCTAGTAAATGGTATGAATGTTTCATCCTAGTTCAAAATGCCCTTTATCTCTCCTC
>NC_036868.1:2804956-2815944 GCF_002910315.2 Salvelinus sp. IW2-2015 | reverse complement strand
GATTGTGGTTAAATTCAAATATAGGAATTGATAAAAAAACTGTATTTATCGAAGAAATGTATAAAAAAAGGTATAATTTTAGTGAATGATATCAATAAATAGGACTGGTGGAGTTATGTCACACATGCAGCTAACACAGACATATGGAAATGTCTGCTCTACCCAAAATTACAACCAATTAATTGCAGCATTACCACAAAAATGGAAGAGGCAAGTAGAAGGGAAAAAAGTAAGGAACTTGTATGTCGGCCCTATATTAAAGAACATAAATGGTTAAAGAAAAGTGTGATAATAAAAACATATACCAATTAATTTAAGACCAAAGAACTGACAGCTGTGGCGTAATAAATGCAAAATAGTTGGGAAAAGATTTTCGATGTACCCATTCCATGGCACATGGTTTATGAATTGATACGCGAAACAACGCCGGATTCAAAACTTCGAATTTTTCAATTTAAATTACTATACAAAATTCTTGCAACTAATAGAATGTTATATATGGGGGATACAATCTTCCCAGCTCTGCAGATTCTGCTGTGAGGAGCAGAGTCATTAGATCATTTATTTTGGTATTGTCCATATGTAGCTCGTTTTGGTCACAGGTCCAGGAATGGCTGAAGAATTGCACATTTGCCTAGAAAGTTACAGATACAATAGCAATACTGGGGATTTGAAAAACCATAGTCAATCAATCAAAAATATAATTAATTATTTTAGAAAAAAATTATTTTTAATTACAATCTGTAGAAGCTATGAGAATAGGAAGGTTCAATCTTTTGTAAAGCATCACAGCACAGTTGAAAAATATATGGCAAATAAAAATCCGAAATGGAGGATGTTGAGATAGATTGAAGGTTGAGTGAGCTGAAGGGTGGGACTAATAACAAGATAAACAATGTGAGGGCATAACGGGATCTGTGAAATGTGTATAGGTTCAGAGCTTTTGTGAAATAGCCACAGTTACAGGTGGAAATCAAACTGGATGGACATCAGAAATAGAGGAAGGACTAAGAACAAACAAGAGAGAACTATTGTAAAGTAGACTGTGTCTGTAAAAATGTGTATAAGATGTAAAATTGAAGGTAAAAGCAGAAGTTGTTATTAGTTTACTCCAATTGGGGATCGTGTGTAAGTTTGCGGGAATAATAAAAAGGTATATTCTTTTAAAAAGTATGTGTGTCTATATAGGTATGTGTATGTATATACAGTGGGAGAACAAGTATTTGATACACTGCCGATTTTGCAGGTTTTCCTACTTACAAAGCATGTAGAGGTCTGTAATTATTATCATAGGTACACTTCAACTATGAGAGACGGAATCTAAAACAAAATCCAGAAAATCACATTGTATGATTTTTAAGTAATTAATTTGCATTTTATTGCATGACATAAGTATTTGATACATCAGAAAAGCAGAACTTAATATTTGGTACAGAAACCTTTGTTTGCAATTACAGAGATCATACGTTTCTGTAGTTCTGACTAGGTTTGCACACACTGCAGCAGGATTTTGGCCCACTCCTCCCTACAGATCTTCTCCAGATCCTTCAGGTTTCGGGGCTGTCGCTGGGCAATACGGACTTTCAGCTCCCTCCAAAGATTATTCTATTGGTTCAGGTCTGGAGACTGGCAGGCCACTCCAGGACCTTGAGATGCTTCTTACGGAGCCACTCCTTAGTTGCCATGGCTGTGTGCTTCGTGTCGTGTCATGCTGGAAGACCCAGCCACGACCATCTTCAATGCTCTTACTGAGGGAAGGAGGTTGTTGGCCAAGATCTCGCGATACATGGCCCCACCATCCTCCCCTCAATACGGTGCAGTCGTCCTGTCCCCTTTGCAGAAAAGCATCCCCAAAGAATGATGTTTCCACCTCCATGCTTCACGGTTGGGATGGTGTTCTTGGGTTGTACTCATACTTCTTCTTCCTCCAAACACGGCGAGTGGAGTTTAGACCAAAAAGCTCTATTTTTTGTCTCATCAGACCACATGACCTTCTCCCATTCCTCCTCTGGATCATCCAGATGGTCATTGGCAAACTTCAGACAGGCCTGGACATGCACTGGCTTAAGCAGGGACCTTGCGTGCGCTGCAGGATTTTAATGCCATGACGGCGTAGTGTGTACTAATGGTTTTCTTGAGACTGTGGTCCAGCTCTCTTCAGGTCATTGACCAGGTCCTGCCGTGTAGTTCTGGGCTGATCCCTCACCTTCCTCATGATCATTGATGCCCCACGAGGTGAGATCTTGCATGGACCCCAGACCGAGGGTGATTGACCGTCATCTTGAACTTCTTCCATTTTCTAAATAATTGCGCCAACAGTTGTTTCCTTCTCACCAAGCTGCTTGCCTATTGTCCTGTAGCCATCCCAGCCTTGTGCAGGTCTACAATTTTTATCCCTGATGTCCTTACACAGCTCTCTGGTCTTGGCCATTGTGGAGAGGTTGGAATCTGTTTGATTGTGTGTGGACAGGTCTTTTATACAGGTAACGAGTTCAAACAGGTGCAGTTTAATACAGGTAATGAGTGGAGAACAGGAGGGCTTCTTAAAGAAAACTAACAGGTCGCCTTTTTACTGTGAGAGCCGGAATTCTTACTGGTTGGTAGGTGATCAAATACTTATGTCATGCAATAAAATGCAAATTAATTATTTAAAAATCATACAATGTGATTTTCTGGATTTTTGTTTTAGATTCCGTCTCTCACAGTTGAAGTGTACCTATGATAAAAATTACAGACCTCTACATGCTTTGTAAGTAGGAAAACCTGCAAAATCGGCAGTGTATCAAATACTTGTTCTCCCCACTGTATGTGTATATGTATGCATACGTGTATGTATATATATATTTACCAAAGAAATATGGGGGATTGGAAATGATGCAGACAATTACATTGGAAGCAACATTCTTTCCGCAATATTAAGCTGATCCACCCCTAAAAAAATATAAAAATAAAATATAATAAAAAATAATAATAATAATAAAAACAACAACAACATAACCAACAAAAACAGGTCACAAATTCTGCAGCTCTGTCGCACGCTGGGTATGTACATAGTCAATGGGACGCTTACGGTAGGTACACCTATAGCTCCTCTCTTGGCAGTAGTACTGTAGACTACTTTATCACTGACCTCAACCCAGAGTCTCTCAGAACATTCATAGTCATCCCACTGACATCCCTATCAGATCACAGCAAAATCACAGTCTACTTAAACAGAGCAATACTCAATCATGAGGCACCAAAGCCAAAGGAACTGAATAAAATTAAGAAATGCTATAGATGGAAGGAAAGTAGTGTGGAAACCTACCAAAAAACAATTAGGCAGCAACAAATTCAATCCCTTTTAATTTAACTAGTCAAGTCAGTTAAGAACAAATTCTTATTTACAATGAAAGCATACCCCGGCGACACTGGGCCAATTGTGCGCCGCCCTATGGGACTCCCAATCACAGCCAGATGTGATGCAGCCTGGATTCAAACCAGGGATTGCAGTGACACCTATTGCACAGAGATGCAGTGCCTTAGACCACTGCCCCACTCGAGAGCCCACTTGGGACATGTATGGATAAATCACTTCATCAATCTTTTAGACAACTTCCTGGACAAAACCTTTCACTGTAATAGTATAGTATATATGACCTCTGAGCTTCCCTATCAAATCTAACAATTTCACAATTACAAAATGGTTTGATGAAGAATGCAAAAACCTAAGAAAGAAATTGAGAAACCTATCCAACCAAAAACATAGAGACCCAGAAAACCTGAGCCTACGCCTTCACTATGGTGAATCACTAAAATAATACAGTAGGAGCAACACGTCAGAAATAAGCTCAATTTAACTGAAGACTCCATAGACTCTAACCCCTTCTGGGAAAATTGGAAAACACGAAACAATCAACAACACAAAGAGTTATCTATCCAAAACAGAGATGTATAGATAAACCACTTCTCCAATATATTTTGGCCCTATATCAAAGAACAAACAGCAAAAACATATACATGATCAAATGCAAATCTTAGAATCTTAGAAACTATTAAAGACAACCAGAACACACTCGATTCTTGTATTACATGAACTACAGGACAAAATACAAACCCTCCAACCCAAAAAGGCCTGTGGTGTTGATAGTATCCTAAATGAAATGATAAAATATACAGACCACAAATTCCAATTGGCTATACTTAAACTCTTTAACATCATCCTTAGCTCTGGCATCTTCCCCAATATTTGGAACCAAGGACGGGTCACCTCAATCCACAAAAGTGGAGACAAATTTGACCCCAATAACTACCGTGGGATATGCATCAACAGCAAACTTGGGAAAATCCTCTGCATTATCATTTACAGCAGACTTGTACATTTCCTCAGTGAAAGCAATGTACTGAGCAAATGTAAAATTGTATTTTTACCAAATTACTGTACGAAAGACCACGTATTCACCCTGCACACCCTAATTGACAAACAGACAAAACAAAGGCAAAGTTTTCTCATGCTTTGTTGATTTACAAAAAGCTTTTGACTCAATTTGGCATGAGGATCTGCTATACAACTTGATGGAAAGTGTTGGGGGGAAAACATACAACATTATAAAATCCATGTACACAAACAACAAGTGTGTGGTTAAAATTGGCAAAAAACACACACATTTCTTTCCACAGGGCCGTGGGGTGAGACAGGGATGCAACTTAAGCCCCACCCTCTTCAACATATATATATCAATGAATTGGTGAGGGCACTACAACTGTCTGCATTGCCCGGCCTCACCCTAAAAGAATCTGAAGTCAAATGTCTACTGTTTGCTGATGATCTGGTGCTTCTGTTCCCAACCAAGGAGGGCCTACAGCAGCACCTAGATCTTCTGCACAGATTCTGCCAGACCTGAGCCCTGACAGTAAATCTCAATAAGACAAAAGTAATGGTGTTCCAAAAAATGTCCAGTTGCCAGGACCACAAATACAAATTCCATCCAGCACACAAAAAACTAAACATACCTCGGCCTAAACATCAGCACCACAGGTAACATCCACAAAGCTGTGAACGATCTGAGAGACAAGGCAAGATCTGGCTAAAAATACTTGAATCAGTTATAGAACCCATTGCTCTTTACGGTTGTGAGGTATTGGGTCTGCTCACCAACCAAGAATTCACAAAATGGGACAAACACCAAATTGAGACTGCATGCAGAATTCTTCAAACATATCCTCTGTGTAAAACATGAAACACCTATCGTGTACGAAGGTAAGACCCAGATGCAGACAACGTACAATTAACAATGGTTTAATAATCCAACAGGGGCAGGCAATAGATAGGTCAAGGCAGGCAGGGGTAAGTAAACCAGAGGTGGGGCAACGGTACCGGACGGCAGGCAGGCTCAGGGTCAGGGTAGGCGGAGGTCAATAATCCAGAGGTGGGGCAAAGGTACAGGTCGGCAGGCAGGCTCAGGGGCAGGCAGASTGGTCAGGCAGGTGGGCTCAGAGTCAGGACTGGCAAGGGTCAAAACCAGGAGGGCGAGAAAAGGAGAGACTGGGGAAAGCAGGAGTTGAGACACATAAACTCTGGTTGACTTCACAAACTATTCGAATTGGCAACAGACCAATAGAGAACACAGGTATAACTACACAAGGGATTATGGGGAAGATGGGTGACACCTGGAGGGGGCCTCTTGGGGCTCCATCTGGCATCCTACCTGGGCGCATACCTGGTTGACCGGGGTACCGGCGGTGGAAGTCAGCGATGAGGGCTGGGTCCAGGATGTCTCTAGCGGGTACCCAGCACCTCTCCTCCGGACCATAACCCTCCCAGGCAACCAGGTACTTGAAACCCCTGCCCTGTGGTCGAACACTCAGGAGGCGTCTCACCGTGTACGCCGGATGGCCATCGATGACACATGGAGAAGGGGTGGGCCTGGAAACAGAAGTCAAAGGGCTGTGAGACACGGGCTTAATCCTATACACATGGAAAGTAGGGTGAATACAGAGGGTACGGGGTAACAAAAGAGGAACAGCAGTGGGGCTAATGACTCTAGAGATGGGGAACGGGCCGATGAAACAGGGGAAAGTTTACGGGACTCAACCTGGAGAGGCAAGACCCAGGTGGAGAGCCATACCCTGTGCCTGAACCGATAGTGTGGAGCAGGGGTAAAGTGGCAATCCGCTTGTCACCTATACCTGGCAGTGGTCTTCAACAGAGTGGCCCGGGCTCTCTTCCAGGTACGGCAACAGCGGCGGATGAACATCTGGGCAGAGGGATTGCTGACTTCCTCTTCTTGCTCGGGGAAGAGCGGAGGCTGATATCCCAAGGAACACTCAAAGGGCGAGAGACACGTGGCAGAGCAAGGAAGGATGTTGCGAGCGTACTCAACCCATACCAGTTGCTGACTCCAGGTGGTAGGGTTGGCGGAGACTAGGCAGCGAATAGTCGTCTCTAAGTCCTGGTTGGCTCGCTCCGACTGGCCATTGGACTGGGGGTGGAATCCGGAGGACAGGCTGACCGACGACCCCATGAGCGTGCAAAACGCCTTCCAGAACCGGGACGAGAACTGCGGACCCCGGTTGGAGACCATGTCCACCGGGAGTCCGTAGATACGGAAGACGTGCTGCACCATAAGCTGGCCGTCTCCTTGGCCGAGGGTAGTTTGGGGAGAGGAATGAAGTGGACGGCTTTGGAAAACCGGTCGACCACAGTCAGGATGGCAGTGTTGCCCTCAGACGGGGGGAGACCCATGACGAAATCCAGGGATATTTGGGACCAGGGATGGTGAGGGACAGGCAGTGGTTGGAGAAGATCAGCTGGAGCTTGCCGAGGAGTCTTGTTCTGTGCGCAGACCGTGCAGGCAGCGACAAACGCGGCAACAACTGGAACCATAGTAGGCCACCAAAAGCGCACGAAGGCCAGGGTCTGACTAAAGCCCGGGTGACAGGCAAGCCTGGAGGAATGGGCCCACTCCAGGACCACGGAGTGAACAGCATCAGGCACAAACATCCAGTTATCTGGGCCCCCCCAGGGTTCGGCTGGGACCGCTGCACCTCCCGGACCTGTTTCCCTATACCCGAGCTGAGTGCCGTCGCCAGGCACAAGGTGGAAGGATGGTCTCCGGCTTCAGGATGGTAATCGTGGGGTTATAGCGGCGAGACAGGGCATCCGGCTTGAACCTCTTGGACCCCGGACAGTAGGAGAGGAAAAGTTGAACCGGGTAAACAGCAGGGCCCATCTCGTTTGCCTGGAGTTGAGGCACTTGGCAGTGCGGAGATACTCCATGTTTTTGTGGCCGGTACACACAAGGAATGGATGTTCCGTCCCTTCTAGCCAGTGCCTCCATTCCTCCAACACCATCTTCACCGCAAGAAGCTGATTCCTCACATCGTAGTTCCTCTCCGTGGCGTTGAGGTGGTGGGAGAAGAAGGCGCGGGGATGCAGTTTAAGGTCCAGGGCAGAACGTTGGGACAGAACAGCCCCCACTCCAACATCCAAAGCATCGGCCTCCACCATGAACTGACGGGAAGGGTCAGGATGAACCAGGATAGGAGCAGTGGTGAAGCGGTGCTTAAGGTCTCAGAACGCCCGGTCAGTGGCAGAGGACCATTTGAATGGAACCTTGGTAGAGGTGAGTGCAGACAGGGGGGAGGCCAGGGTGCTGTAACCCCAGATAAAGTGGTGATAAAGTTGGCGAACCCCAGGAAGCGTTGCAGCTGCACCCTGGATGTAGGATGATGCCAACCCACCACCACTCTCACCTTCTCGGGATCCATCTGGACACTTCCATCAGAGATGATGTAGCCCAGAAAGAGAATGGTGGAGCGATGGAACTTGCACTTTTCCGCCTTAACAAACAACTGGTTCTCCAGAATGTGCTGGAGAACCTGTCGTACGTGAAGTATGTGCTCTTGGGGGGAGCGGGAGAAGACGAGGAAGTCATCAGTGTAGACGAAGACGAACCGGTTCAGCATGTTGTGGAGAACATCATTCACCTGAGCCTGGAACACGGCAGGGGCGTTGGTGAGGCCAAAGGGCATGACCAGATATTCGTAGTGGCCGCTGATCGTGTTGAAGGCAGTCTTCCACTCATCCTCCTCTTGTATCCGCACCAGGTGGTAGGCATTTCGTGTATCCAGCTTGGAGAAAACAGTGGCCCCCTGGAGAGGCTCAAAGGCCGAGGAAATTAGTGGTAGCAGATAACGGTTCTTCACAGTAATGTCATTGTAATGTCAACCCACCACCACTCTCACCTTCTCGGGATCCATCTGGACACTTCCATCAGAGATGATGTAGCCCAGAAAGAGAATGGTGGAGCGATGGAACTTGCACTTTTCCGCCTTAACAAACAACTGGTAGTCAATGCATGGGCGCAGGGTCTTGTCTCTTTTCTCCACAAAGAAGAAACCTGCACCAGCGGGAGAGGAAGAGGGACAGAAAAATCCTGTAGCTAGGGAATCCCCAGCGTAGGTTTCCATGGCCTTGGTCTCTGGTCCAGACAGAGAGTACAGATGTCCCCGGGGCGGCGTGGTGCTAGGGAGAAGGTATATCCCGCAGTCATAGGGGCGGTGCGGTGGAAGGGAAGTGGCCCGGGACATGCTGAACACCTACCGAAGGTCCTCGTTCTCCCCGGGAATGGCGGAGAGGTCCGGAAAAACTTCCGAGCCACCAGGAAGATGTCCCGGGGCAGGTTGCGCCAACTTCAGACAATGGGCGTGGCAGAACGGACTTCAGCCCATGATAGCACCCGTAGACCAGTTGATCAGGGGATTGTATCACTGGAGCCAGGAGAATCCCAAAATCACGGGAATCTGGGGGGACTTGATGAGCAGGAATTGAATGGTCTCGCTGTGATTCCCTGACACACATAGGTTGATGTTGGTGTTATGGGTGACCCGACCTATAGAGCACCCGTCCAGCGCTCTAACATCCATGGGAATGGACAGGGGCTGAGTGGGGATGTTCTGCTCGGAAGCCAGTGTGGCGTCCAAAAAGCTCTCATCAGCTCCAGAGTCAATGAGGACCTGGAGAGATTTGGACTGCATTCCCCACAGCAGAATGACATGAAAAGGGGTGCAAGTAAGGGAAGCAGAAAGGACAGCTCCTTGCGTTGATCCCATGTTGCCGTACCGCTGGCGACAGCACAGCTCTGCCTAGTTGCATAGGCTCAGGACACAGTGCCTCGGTCGTCTTTGGTGACTCTCGATGAAGGTTGGGAAACCTTGGGTGCTCTCGGCAACAGGACCGTCGGGGACTTCCGGGATGACTCGGAGGTGAGGTGGAATCCCTGGACGTGCGAGCGAAATCGAATTTCCTCTCCATCCATCGTTCCCGCAAACGGCCATCGATACGAATGGTCAAAGCGATGAGGGAGTCAAGATCCGTGGGTAAATCCCGAGCAGCAAGCTCGTCCTTAACCTCCTCCGAGATGCCGTGCAGGAACATGTAGAACAGTGCTTCCTGGTCCACTTACTCTCCGCTGCCAACGTGCGGAAATCCACTGCATAGTCGGCCACTCCGCGGGCGTCCTGCCGGAGCTGGATTAGCTTCTGGGCAGCTTCTCTCCCAGAGAACGGGGCATCAAAAACCTTCCTCACCTCTCCCACGAACCCCTCCAGACTCACGCACAGGGCCGGCTGTTGTTCCCATACAGCGGTAGCCCAGGTGAGAGCCCTCCCAGACATCAGCGTGATGAAGTAGGCTATCTTGGAGCGATCCGAGGGGAAGGAGAAGGGCTGAAGCTCAAAAATTAGGGCACACTGAGCTAAAATCGCCCAACAGGTGCTCGGCTCTCCATTAAAGCATTCTGGGGGAGGTAAACGGGGCTCCCGGGAAGGTGGAGTGGCCGGTGGGGCAGAGCTGCTAACCGCCAAGTTACTGAGGGGGCGGTGGGGTTACCACCATGGCAGGCTGCCCCCCAGGCAACCCGCGGAATTGCCCCAGCAGCATGTCCTACGCCCGGTCATGGCGCTCAGCCAAAGTTTGGACCATAAGACCACGAAGCAGCTCCTCGTCCCTACCAATGGAGGCTCCTTGGGAGGATATGGCGTTGCGCAGTTGTTCCGGGCCCGTTGCGCAGAGTCCCCGAAGCAAGCTTGTCCTGGGGCTCTGTTCACAAACACAAACAGACCCCACAGAGCCCAGGACAGCAACACAATTAGACCCAACCAAATTATGAGACAACAAAAAGATAATTACTTGACACATTGGAAAGAATGAACAAAAAACAGATCAAACTAGAATATTTTTTGGCCCTAAACAGAGAGTACACAGTGGCAAAATACCATGACCACTGTGACTGACCAAAACTTATGGAAAGCTTTGACTGTGTACAGACTTAGTGAGCGTAGCCTTGCTTTTGAGAAAGTCCGCTGTAGGCAGACCTGGCTCTCAAGAGAAGACAGGCTATGTGCACACTGCCCACAAAATTAGGTGGAAACTGAGCTGCACTTCCTAACCTCCTGCCAAATGTATGACCATATTAAAGACACATATTTCCCTCAGATTACACAGAACCACAAAGAATTAAAAAACAAACCCAATTTTGATAAACACATATCTATTGGATGAAATACCACAGTGTGCCATCACAGAATTAAGATTTGTGACCTGTTGCGAAAAGAAAAGGGCAACCAGTGAAGAACAAACACCATTGTAAATACAACCCTTATTTATTTTATATATTTCACTTGCTTTGGCAATGTAAACATATGTTTCCCATGCTAATAAAGCCCCTTAAATTGAAAATGGAAAATTGAGAGAGAGAGACAGAAAGCGAGAGAGAGAGATTAGAGAGAGAGAGATTAGAGAGAGAGAGAGAGAGACAGAGACAGAGACAGAACAAACACCATTGTAAATACAACCCATATTTATGTTTATTTATTTTAACTTGTGTGCTTTAACCATTTGTACATTGTTACAACACTGTATATATATAATATGACATTTGTCATGTCTTTATTGTTTTGAAACTTCTGTATGTGTAATGTTTACTGTTAATTTTTATTGTTTATTT